>NC_072736.1:14630257-14887757 GCF_026930045.1 Uloborus diversus | reverse complement strand
GCATCTTTACTGACGTATATTGGCAACGATTTGGTTGATAGCAAGCGTAGAGCGCAAATTTAATTCGCTGCTTGATTAACATAACGTGGAAACGTAATAGAAAGATGGACCAAATTGCATCATTTGTGACATCATAAAGACCACGCCTTGTTTGAAAAATCGTACATTTAAAAAAATTAATTTAAAAAAAAAACTGTTGGAAAGATGGAAGTATTTTCTGGGTCCATGTAATTTTTTTTTGCTCATTCTATCCATTTCAACGACTAAAAGTAGTACTTTTGACTGTTGTCCCCATTGTCCCCATTTGTTCTGCTTTTGTGACTGGCAAAGCGGTTGTGATTATCCTTCTATGTTTTGACATGTTATCTAGAAAAAATTTAATGTATTTAAATGTTATGTCTTTTCTTACTCGTGAAATTAATGTTAATCTGAGGTCGGCCTTCAGACAAGGTGTGTGTGGGGGGGGGGGGGGGGGGGGTTGGGGGGACGGGCAAGCAAACCGGGGCCTGTGCCCCTGGCGGAAAAATATGGAGAACGGCAAATTCACTTTTTTTTTTTTTTTGAAGCTCGGCATAAAAACTTGGATGGAGGCCATGTCGGCAATTTCTGGAGAGCGACAAATTCACCTCCTTTTTTTTTTTGAGGTTTTTTTTTTAAGGATTTATTTGTTTAATCATTTATTATTATTATTATTATCATTATCTTTTTTTTTTTTTTTTTTGATTGAAACTCGGCATAAAAACTTGAAGATAGATAGGAAGGTGCAGCAGTTTCAAGATTTGTCCCACTTCAGAAAAATCGAAGACCCAGGGTCTTTTTTTATTTTAAATTTTAATTTAATATTGGTTCTCGTTTCGAAAAACTAACTTACTCTGCATTCCAAGAATTTATTTCTTTTGTTATTATTTTATTATTATCATCACTACTTGATTTTTATGCTACAACAGACTAAAATGGAACTATGCAATGCATGGAGAATTTAAGAAATATGAGCAAATATTGCCGTGAATTGAAGTTCCGTAGAGCTTGCAATCTTTCCTTAAAATGATTCGAAGTACGTCAATTTCTTTAATTATATCTTGGTGCTCATATTTGTCTTTTACGCAAGAATACCCAGCAGAATATATTTCACACAGCACGTGTTTCTGCCCTGCACGTTTTTCTTTTTCCGGAACACTATTTCTGTCCCCTTTCCGAGGGCATCGCGAAAAAGATATGATTGTTATTAAATGTATTTGTTTTGACTGAGGTGCTTGTAAAATGTCTAATTTTGATAAAGTGTTTCATTTTCTAAGTTGATAGCGATAAAAGTGAACGCTATAAAAGATGCAGATTCGTAGCATACAGAAACAGTGTTCATTGAGTAAGAACACAGTTTCAGAACTGGGGGAAAAAGTTCTTAAGGTAAGTTTGGTTCCTCGCCATTTTCTTCGAATACAGAGCAAATATGATTGGCAATTTTCATGGTGTATTTTTCAGTATACCATTTAATCGTGCTTTTGAAGTTACAGGTTCTGTCTTTTTGAAAATTGAAAGTTAACCATGGTGAATCAACAGTTTGCTGACCAATATCACGCAGAGATTTACAGTGCCTTCCGACCAAATATCCCCACAGTTTTAGCCGAAAAAATAAAGAGTAGCTTGAAAGAAGAGGTTAGTATTTTCTGGTCCGTTTCAGTGTGAATGTGCGCGTAACTCTACTTATATTTCTGTGCCTCAGAGGTCCCAGTGCTTATGATGGGCGGCACCTGTGAGCAATTTTTCTAAAACTCGCATTTATTTTCCTTTTTCATTTCATTTTTAACATGCTTTGTTAATATGAGGATGGAAGAATTCTTGCATGACTTAAATTTTTATTCCGTTTTAAAGCCCTGATTTTTCTGCACAAGATGTTTTTTTTTTTTTTTCATAACTTCAAAGTTAATTAGAGCAAAAATAGAATATGTTTTTAACATACAATTTCAGGCTGAGCAGAAAGCTGGTCAGATTCGAAGCATCCTTTGATTTACGTCATCCGTTTTTATTATTAACACGCTTTTATTAGCTTCATCTGTATGTATGTATGTATGTATGTATCTTGTAACGGAATCTTGCAGCTCAAATTTCGCCCACTTCCTGCGATCGGATTCTTTTGAAATTTGGCGTGCGACTTCAGACCCGATGACAATGCAATATTCTATAATCAAATTAATTAATTAACTCTTTTAATTGTTAGTTTCCTCCAATTTTAATCAATATTTTGGCACAAATCCAATAATGTGAAAAAGGAAAAATGTAAAAAAATACATCAAAAAATGCTCGCAAAAATCATTTTAAAATGTCTACAAAAACCTTTAATTTTTCTGCAAAAGACAAAATTTGTTCCAATGTTCCAAGGTAATTAGAACACGAAATATAATTGTTTTTAACTAATTTCATGCCGAAATTTAGGTGAGCCTTCAATTGGAAATTCATTGCTGATGAGACCATTGTTGAACAAAACTTTTATTCAAATGCATCTCAAATTTTCAAAGTAATATAAATATGATTTCCGCAAACATACATCGATGACTCACAGTAGCTTCCCATCGGGGTGCCCTTGTCTTAACTTTAAGATCTCGCGCTTGTTTTATAAATAATTTTGTCGCCTGATAATTCTCCAACATAAGACTCAAAACAGAAAAATAAAATAATACTTTAAAAAACTTCTTTAAAAAAAACACGCTTTCGTAGCAAAATGAACTAAAAAGTGAAAAATAATCTTTGGATGATAGTAGTTGACCAATCACTTAATTTTAATGTAATACAAAAAAGCGTGGGGGGCTTCTTATCAGTTGTCTTGAATTTCTTCCATTTGTTGTCCAAGCAAAAATGCAAATAAACAGCACCCCACGCTTTTTTGTATTAGATTAAAATTAAGTGATTGGTCAACTACTATCATCCAAAGATTATTTTTCACTTTTTAGTTCATTTTACTACGAAAGCGTGTTTTTTATTTTAGTTTTTTAAACTATTATTTTATTAAAAGTTTATTTTCACCGTATACTTGCTTTATCGTTGGTGGTAGAAGCCTTTTAATCGCTGCCAAAAACAAAAAATGAATAATGATGATGATTACAAAATTAATTCTGCTTTTGTTACTAACGTTAACACGTTAATTTTCCATACTGAACTTAAGCACAAATAGAATCGTGGGCAACGAAACCGGAATAATAAAATTTTGAAAATAATTTACCAGAGTAAAAAAAAATAATGTGTAAGGTTTACCAGTAAAGGTACCAGTATTAATGGATGTAACGAAACACGAATTCTGAAGTGTGTAGCATCATTGTTTTAAAAACTCAACTTGTTGGAGGAACCTTGCACTATATGGTTTCAGTAGAATTCAAAGCGCATGCGTAAAGATTAGAATCGGCGCAGAGCACGTACAGTCGAGTCCCGACTTACGTGAGGGATGTGTTCCAAGACTCCTCGCGTAAGTCGAAATTTCGCGTTGTAGAAAAGGGTATGTATACAACTTTTTTTGAAACATACCAAAATTTTTTAGACACTTATAAACACTTCTCAAATTGCTTTAAAGCATTCCTCAACTATACATTAAAATTTCTTATAAATAAGAAATGTACTTTTTCTGTACTTAAAAAATAAAAGAAAAGCTCCCTAATTTTGCATAAAAAACTGTTAAGATGCACAAAATAAATGATCAATGGTAGGGAAAGATATAAAATAAAACTACATGGTACGTACATCACTTATACTTATTGTCGTGTACCGTCGACGTACTTTTTAGTTGTTCAAGCATATCGAATATCTTAATCTTTTGTTTTTGCCAGAAACTTTCTTTTTCTTCCCATCTTTCAAACTTTAGATGAAACAGTGCACTAAGGTGCCATTTTATTTCATCAACTTTAATATTTAGAAAGAAAAAAAAAAGAAAAAAGACGCCGAGTGGTTACTTGATGCACTAACAAAACGATGCGTGGACTAGTATGGTGAAGGGAACTTTCGCTATCAGTGACGCTATAGGGATAAAATATATTCACGAAATCAGTATTTAGGAAACAATAACGAAACCGATACTTCCTTCCAAAAAAAAATCGTATTGCGGACGAGGAATTCGCGTTAACCCTAAAATTTGACCCGAAAATGTCTTTTATTTAGCTCAAAACTCGATATTTTCGCAGGAAAGGATTATTTGATGTCTTTAAAAAATTCTGCAAGAAATCGACAGAGATTTTGCAGATTTTTGCAAATTTTCTTCTGCAATTTAAAGAAACATGTAGATAATCTGCAGATCTACTCAATTATTGAAACTTCAAATCGCAATAATCCTGTGAATGAACCAATTTTGCTCAGACGACCCTGCACCGTCGTGTTTGTAATATTTTAATTTACTCTTTTATATATAACTCAATAGGAGACACGATGAGAGTACGTGGGTCAACGTGTTGGATCTTGCACTATCAATGTGGTCGTTTCCAAAATTTTAAAAGTATTTTTTTTTCTGAAAGAGCATAGGATGTGACCATTTTTAAAATTATTTGACTAAGTTTAATATTAAAGAAAAGTTACTTTAATCGGAGCGCTTTCATTGTTTACGCTTCTGCAGATGACATCACAAATGATAAAATGCCATTCAGAGTTGCCATCCAGAAGAGCACAATATTTAACTCGCATCTTTACTCACGTGTACTGGCAACGATTTGGTTGATAGCAAGCGTAGAGCGCAATTTTAATTCGCTGCTTGATTATCATAACGTGGAAACGTAGTAGAAAGATGCGGCAAAGTGCATCATTTGTGATGTCATCAAGACCACGCCTTGTTTTCGAAATCGGACATTTAAAAAAATTAATTAGAAAATAACTTCTGGGAAAATGAAAGTATTTTCTGGGTTCATATTATATTTTTTTGCTTATTCTATCAATTTCAGTGACTAAAAGTAGTACTTTTGACTGAAGGAAACGACCCCATTCAAGTAATCAACTTCAAAGCATTGTTATTCCTTTGTATCTACACTCACTGGCCAATGAATTAAAAAACCTTTGAGATTTGCATTTGAATGCGTGCACTGTGCAAGGGTCTGGAGGGAGTATCTTGATATCTAGCATGTTCTGCAAGCGTGGAAGTAGTGCCCTGGTGTTGTTCCTCGAGGGTAAACAGCCATGCGATACCTAAATATGCTGGCAGATCAAATGCACCCTGAAATGTTACAGTTTATCCTGATAGCGACGGATGTTTCATGGACGATAATGCAATGCATCGTGCCGCAAGTGTTGAAAATTTCTTCGCTGAGCATTAGTCTGAATTTCAATACCTGCCCTGGCCACCGCATAGCCCGGATTTTAACTCCTTAGAAAATGTGTGGGATATGGTGGACAGATGCATCCCCGACTGCACTTCCATTTAATTTACAAGATCTACTATCGAAGGGACCTCTGGCCCTCAAACGATGAAGGACTGCGTGCCAGGCGCTTTGCCTCTGAAGACAACACACAATAGATGGTGGTGCCATCTATGGACAGTTCGAGAATTTATAACCAGGCCAGAGCCGAATAACTTTCTGGTCTGGCACCCCCAGAGGTATCCTTTCACTTGGAGGACATTGTGACTACGAGCATATTTAACGTCGCCCAGTCACCATTAATGACGACGGTGGATCTTCGACCAGCGAGGATCGAACCCGAGACCCTCCGGCCCCAAATCCAATGCCTTACCCATCAGGCCACCACGACCCTAATTTACAAGATCTATAAAGCTGCATAGGGGCCTCCGTGGCTCTGTGATAGAAGCTTCTTCTTCTGAGCCGGAGATAGTGGGTTCGATTCCCGCTGGTGCCCTGGGTAACATTTCCTTCTCATGTAAATCTTTCCTGTGTGTGTCCGGAGGCAAGGCGCTTGGCACGCAGCCCTTTATGTAGTGAAACTGTTTTGCTTCTAAATAAATAAATTAATTAATTAAACTAAATTAAAAAAAAGCTGCATAGCCAATGCATGGATGTTAATGCACTCCAGAAGCTTATAGACTCAATGTCCAATCGAATCAGAACAATGGTGCATCCGTGCAAAAGGTGGTCCAATAAGATATTAATCTTTGATTTCTAATTCATTGGCCATTGAGTGTACTTGTTTTAAACTCTTCTCGTTTTTATAGTACCATGGCTCTTTGGACAGAGCAGTGGATGTGGGCTGCGGTTCTGGTCAGAGCACCATCATCCTTGCCGACCACTTCCGGAAAGTTTGGGGGATAGATGCCAGCGAAGCCCAGATACACGAAGCAAACAACTCAAGAACACACCCGAATATTACTTACGTGTGAGTAATACCTTTTGAGAAGTGATTCACGGAATAGTTTTATGTTTCTTTACAAGAGTGATTATTTTATTTTTATAATTGTATTGGTTTCTTCGTCTTTTCTGACAAAAATTCATCTTTTCTCAATGCATCAAGTTTTAACTCCTCCTACCCAAGGAGCACGCACGATGGAAAGATAGATGGTTGGCCAACGGTGGCTAATGGTAGAAACCGCTGGTGAATGGTGGGGGGTTGGCAACGAACGATGAGCCAACGATGGCCTTACAATTTTTTTGTTTTTTTAATTCTTGCACTGATAAGACTTGATGAGAAAATTCAGTCGTAAACGGGGCGCCAGACACTAACACAGACAAAATTTACCCTTAGCGGGCGAGATGAGTGATAGATCATATCAATCCTTATATAGATGTAAACTACCATATCAGAATAAACAATATGTGTTAAAACCAAAGGTTTTGGGGGGTTGACCCTCAACATCACCCCTTGCGAACCCTCTGGGAGTTTTTTGCCACGAATACCATTTTCAGTTTGCGATGTAAGTGTCGGTTACATCACTTTAGCTAATATTTTACATCGAGTTTCAAAGAAAATCACACAGAAATAGGTCGACTTTGCCGTCCTCCAGATGTTGCCGTCCTTTGCTTGAATACATAATTTCAGATTACGCTGAAAACGATCCACGTGACTTCTGAAGCAGAATCAATAAAATAATTTGTTTAGAATGAAGAATTCTTGAATGTATTAGAAAGAGCGAAACTTTTTCGAGAAGCGATCCTCTGATATCAGAATTATTATTTATTTATTTATTTATTTTCAGTCTAATATTTTCACTCGCTGTGTTGTCATTGTTAAGTTTTTGCCACAAAAAGATCAAAATTTATGAAACAGTTATTTACATCAAAGAACTTGATGCATATTTACAACATTCCCGGATTTCGATTTCTTCAGACGCTGCAAAGCACAAAAAATACCTTGCTAAAAGATTTATTTCTTAGAACTTGCTTTTTTGGCAGAAAGTCTTATTACGTTACCTTATTGAATGGAGAATAGCAATCTTTAAAAGTACAAGCTTTTGGTTGTCACTGACGATGTTTAGACTAGAAAATAACTGATGTTAATTTGATACGGAAGGTTTATAAACAGAGTTTAACCCTTTTTCTTCCAATCTTTCTCCAGCTCTGCCCCGGCTGAAATTTTGCCATTTCGTGATCAATCCGTGCAGTTGGTGACTGCTGCTGCTTGCCTTCACTGGTTCCAGATGGACATATTCTTTTCGGAAGTTCGTAGAGTCTTGGTGCACAATGGAATATTTGCTGCCTATACCTATCACAGCTTGCGACCGATTGTCATCGATGCGGTGTGGAAGACGCAAGTAGATCTTGTCTTCGACCAGGTAACAAACTCTTCATTGTATTTCTTAGAGCTCCTTGAAAAGGACAGGCTGACTTATCCGACATTTTGGTTCCAAGACAAAATTGGATCCAACCTCGTTTCTAGTATTTATAAATACGTTATAATATTCGCTGGTTGCTATGTCGTAAAGCAATTGATGATAAGTTGAGTAAAATGTCACTTAAGGTAAATCTAGAAAGATTACTTAGTTCACAAATTCAAAAAAAAAAAAACATATCAAGAAATGTTTACTGTAATAAACCTCATTTTGTCACCTTATTTGTTTTTAATTTGTATAAATTAAATCGTCTTCATCTACAGAATAAAATAATCAAACATCAATCAGGCAACACATCTAAAGCTTTCACACCACTTTTCTGAAATGAGACTTTTGCACAAATACTATTTTTTTCGCCCGACAATTTTGGAACCAAAATGTCGGATAAGTCAGCTCCCCTTATATAGGAGCCTTAGTATTTCTGTAGCGTATGCTTTCGTACTTACGTCACATTCGTCGTTAACCAATGTTCACAGGTTGTTTGTTTAGTGCTATTATCCAGCCTTATGCATTTTTTCCACCAGTTAACTTTCTTAACTGCGTTTAATTTATTATACTAGTTCTCACGTATAATCTTTCACTAATGCTTTAAAAAAGAAAAAAAAAACCTTCGTTCTGGGATATAAAATTGTGTGCTTTTTTGATAAACGACCACTCTATTATATAATGCATTGTTTAAAACAGTGAAAAATTTTACTTACAAAGAAAAAAAAAAGAAAAAAAAGAAAAAGAAAGGCAGAAAACACCGTCATAATAATCCTACACCACACCTTTTGTTTGAATTTTTTGATTTTTTTAAAAGTAGTTTCTTTGATTTTTTAACAATGGTTATTATTTATGTGTCACCGGGACACTCTCGGATTTCAGACAAAATTCCGGTGTCCCGGTCGGTTTACTTCACGTCCCAGAATAGATGACCAAAAAAGTCGAAAAATAATTAACTGTGAAGGATTATTTAGGATAATTACTTTGTCATTTGCTACATTAATTTGTAAAAATTATATTGAATTAGCTTTTGAAGGTTTTTACAACAATATTAAAAGCAAAAGAGTTCTAGCTAATGGGGAAGAGTACATGCAAATATTGTTAATTTTCTTTTCTAAATCAAAATGTTTCTCCTTTCTTAAGTAACCTGAAAGTATTAACGTGTAGGAAATAAAATGTTTAAATCTGTCTGCTTGGGTCATGTATTATTACTCCTGGTTTTAGTTTATAATTTAGTATTCATATATTCATAGCATTGAGAATGAACTACAGTCTAAAATACAGTCGAACCTCGTTATCACGACACCTTTGGGACTGTCAACAAAGTGTCGTCATAGCCGGAGCGACGTCATAACCGGAATATTTAAAAATTCATAATTATACATTTGTTAACATTAAAATTAGATTTAATGAAGAAAATAGTAGTATGTATATATACATTTTAAATTAGATTTAACTAATGTAAATTTGAATTATTGGTAGATATAAAAAAAATATTTATTTCTTAAAGAAATCTTCACTTATTATTATTATTTTTTGTGTAACTAAAAACTTTTCTAACTAAATAACTTTTCTATAGCATTTTTAACACTCCTCTTTTCCACGAAAGTATCAGCAAGAAAGAAACTAATTCAAGACTCTCCACCTGCTTTGAATTCCTTTCTATTGTCCCTCTTGTCAAAGTATGAAACCTGTACCTTTCAGAACTTATCTACTTGCCCCCCCCCCCCCATTCTTGAGGTGTCATGCCTGGTCAAATCTCTTGCAGAGTCCGAAGTTCCTACAACAAACATTTCCTGATGTTTTCATTATTTTGCAGAAAAGTTAACAATTGCAAAGAAATATTTGATCCAGTCGGCGCTGTTCGAAGTGTCGTCGTAACCGGAGGTGCACCAAAAAGACTGTCGTAAAATCCGGAGCTACTTAACGTTAAAATTATGTGGCATAGGTTCGGGACTTTGAAAAAGTGACGTGACATCCGGAGTGTCGTGAAATCCGGGTGTCGCGATAACGAGGTTTGACTGTACTCTAAAAACCAGCCAAGGCTGCGAACCCTTTTGAATACCCCGCGACACTGGCGGGGGGGGGGGGGGGCAGAGAGGTTTGTCTTCCGGTGCCCCGGTTGAACATTTCAGAAATCTGACAAGCCTATTTATGTGCCCGTAATAATTTCATTAAGGAATTATGAAAAACGGACTTAAATTCTTCGCATCAGTTAAAACCGAATCATAACCACACACATCTAACAACTAAGTTTTGAATAGATAAAATTCCATCATGTCATAATTTTCCATGGTATCAAAACTAATGATTGCATTTTTCGAACTGTCAATTAACATTAAAAAATCTTTTTTTCCTCCACCCACTGTTTAGTGTATTAAGCTGGGTGTAAACAAAATCATGATCCTATTTTAAAGGGGGAAAAATCTTACTTTCGTGTTAAATGTATAAAGTTAAATAATTCTATTTACAGATATATGAAGAGCTTCATCCTTATTGGTCAGCTGAAGTGCTAATTTCTTTGGAAAAATACGAAACTATTGAATTTCCTTTTGGAAAAGTCTCCAGGTTTGTAGAGATTCATTGTTGTTTTGTTTCTTACCATCTTCAGTTTAAACTTCTTAGATTAGTCTTCTTTCCCGTTATTTTCCACTCATTGGTCAGTATGTTTGAAAGAAATTGTATTGAAAAGCGACGATACAATTTAAGAGTAATAGGAAAAAAAAAACGAGCTGATGTGTGCATCACATGACTTCCTTTTACTCCAATTTTATGTCATTTTCCCCTTATTGGCGATTTTAATGTGATTCAATAGTTTACTCTCTAAATATCACCAACAGTGGCCAAATTAAAACCAGATTTTAAAATTTTTTTTAAAAAATTGCCAAATTTGTCGCCAAGTTGCCGACAAAACTTAACGACCAAAAAGACTGGCGATAACTCATCAAGTGTCCGCCAAATTGTAACACCACTTGAGTTTACATCGAAATTAACAATGATTTCCCCCCAAAAAGGGGCAAAAGACCCTTTTAGAAACACCCGAATGACCAAAAGGGGAGGTGCACAACTAGACCTCACTAGGAGTCTACGTACCAAATTTCAACTTTCTAGGACATACCGTTCTTGAGTTATGCGACATACATACGCATATACGCACATACATACGTACATACAGACGTCACGAGAAAACTTGTTGCAATTAACTCGGGAATCGTCAAAATGGATATTTCGCGTGTCTATACGTTCTTATGCACTTATCCACGTGTGGTCGAGTCGAAAAGAAAAACTCAATATTCGGAGGTGACTAAAATGGAAATTAAGGTCGATTTTTGGGCCGTGGTAGCCCGATCGGTAGAGTGTCGGATTCGGGGCCGGAGGGTCCTGAGTTCGAACCTCGATGGTCGAAGATCCACCGTCGTCATTAAAGGGGACTGGGCGACGTTAAATATGCTCGTGGTCTCAATGTCCTCCAAGTGAAACGATACCTCTGGGGGTGCTAGCACCAGGTAGCTATTAGCTCCTGGACTAGTTCTAAATTCTCATTAACTGTTCGATCCGGTGATGGTGCTGCCATCTATCGGTATAAAAAAATAATGGAGGCAAGGCACTTAGTATGCAGTCCTCGACATAAATGCAGTTGTAGTCAGTTGTGACTCTGAATAGGAATAGGAAGATCGATTTTTGAGTGATAATGTTTTCGCAAACACAAAACCTTTTTTGATAAAAGGAAGTAAAAAGGTCTGTCTTTTTGCATAAGATACGATTTTTTATGAACAGGAAATGTTCTCAACCTAAACTCATATGAAAATTTAACCCAAGAAATAGTTTTTGAAAACGTTTATTCAGAAAAGTATATATGCACTGAAGGAGCGCAACTGAATCGTTAAAGCAACATAGTAAATAGTGAAGAAATTCGTTTTCGGTTGCTAATACCGTATGCTAATCGTTAGTTGAATTAATGCAAATCATGCGGTTGAATTGATATACTAATCCTACTATTAAACTGACGCTAATCGTGCGATTGAGCTGACTCTATTCATACAATTAGACTGAGTGGTATGATTTAACTGATGTTAATCGCACGATTGAACTAATACCAATCGTACAGTTAGCTTCGATTGGAGAATTTGCATTCTAAAAAAATTTCATGTGTTTCTACAGTTCAAGCCTCGTCATTTTTTAGCGAGTAGTGAATAGGGCATTTGAGCACTTAATGAAATAAAAACTATAAAGGAGAACAATATCATGTTAGTGCATTTATTTTGCCATTTCGTTTACCTATTGCTTTGTAATAAGTAATTTCCAAATTAAAACTTGTTCTTGATTTTAA
Source organism: Uloborus diversus (assembly GCF_026930045.1). Classification (NCBI taxonomy): domain Eukaryota; kingdom Metazoa; phylum Arthropoda; class Arachnida; order Araneae; family Uloboridae; genus Uloborus; species Uloborus diversus. The sequence continues at coordinate 14,875,701 of NC_072736.1, read as the reverse complement.
ATATTTTCAAAAGCATGGTAAGCAATATGAATCAATTGCAGATCAGGTACAACACGAACAAAAGACTTAAAATAACAAATATATATATATATATATATAAGTAAATGGAATAACGAATGCTTAAAATGTTAATTTTTACTTCCTTTTACAAAAAAAGAAGTTTTGTATTCGCGAAAAAATTTTCACCCAAAAATTGGCCTTAATTTCCATTTTGCTCACCCCAAATGAATGTTGAGTTTTTTTTTTTTTCAACCCGACCACACATGGATATGAGCCTAGAAACGTACAGACACCCGAAATATCCATTTTGACGATCTCCGAGTTAATTACGACGAGTTTTCTCGTGACGTCTGTATGTGCGTATGTATGTCGCATAACTCAAGATCGGAATGTCCTAGAAAGTTGAAATTTGGTACGTAGCCTCCTAGTGGGGTCTAGTTGTGCACCTTCCTTTTTGGTTGCATTCATATGCTCCAAAGGGGGTCTTTTGCCCCTTTTTTGGGGGAAATCATTGTTAGTTTCGATGTAAACTCAAGTTGTGTTATAATTTGTCGAACACTTGGCGATATATCGCCAGTCTTTTGGTTGCCAAGTTTTGTCGCCAACTTGGCGACAAATTTGACGATTTTTTTTTAAAATCTGGTTTCGATTTGGCCACTGTTGGTGATATTTAGAGAGTAAACTATTGAATCATATTAAAACTGCCAATAATAAGAAAATGACATTAAATTGGAGTAAAAGGAAGTCATGTGATGCACACATCAGCTCGTTGTTTTTTTTTTTCAAACAAGCTATCTGCTCTCTATAGTTGAGCAAACCTAACATGGCAGCATTGTTAAGGCTACACAGATCCTAATGGCAATATAACGACTCTGCCAGGTTAGGTTTGTCCCTAGACACATACGTATAACACTAATTTCAACATGCAACATATTTATATTTTGCTATCTTACGAACAAGAGATTTGCTCATGCTATGAATAAATTTTAATGTTGATGATTTTGGTGTTAAAGTCAATATTAATTAAAAAATGATGTTTTTTTTCCCCTTTACAATGTTACAAATATAAAATTTGTCTTGAGTGTGATTATTTTGTCAGATTGATCTGTTATTACGTTACATTATATTAAAAAAATTTGTAATTTATATTTTTTTAATTTTAAAAATTACTTTGTTTGCAAAGTTGTCTTATTTACATTAGAATTAATCAAACAAATAAATGAATAAATAAATAAAATAATGAAACAAATAAATAAAGAAAGAAAGAAAGAAAAGCCAGAAAAGAAAAAAAAAAGAAAAGAAAAAAAGAAGAAGAAAAATGGATAGTTTGTAATAAATAGTATTCCCCGATGCGGAGGGGAGGGGGGTGTAAAAAAGTCATATAATAAACTGGTAGTCACTTGAGCTACTATCCACAAACTTTCTGTCGCCATCTTGGCAATTTGTCACTTGGTTGGAGAAGAAACTTTGGCGCTGAAAATGAAATAAATCCAGTGTCAGTTTGGCGATATTCACCAAGATTTTTGCAAACTTGGCGATAAACTGTCAACTTGGAGTCCAAAAAGTACCAGATAAAGTTGTTGGCAACTAATATTTTCATATCGACATTTCTTTCCAGGATTCCCGATGTTAAGCAAATATTCAGCGGAAGATTTTCGGACATCATTGGTTTCATAGAATCTTTATCTGCTTACCAAAACATGAGGAAAGAAGATAGCGAAAAGGCGGAAGCGTTAATTTCCACCTTTTCATTCAGGTCTGTTCAGTGTACCTTCATTATAACCACTCATTAAATTTTTAAGAGTTGAATTGCATTTGTTTTGTAACGTCTCGTAAAGTTGTTCAGACAGTGGTTTCCAAACCTTTTATTCCCGACTTCTTGATTTTTCATAAAGAAATCTTTCTGTCCCCCCCCCCTCCCCCTCGAACTTTCGTAATAATCCAATTTCATAAATGCTATCCCGAAGTTCAATGTATTCAATGGGTGAGAAAAGCAATATCATATTTTATGTAAAACAATAGGGTCGCTTCCGAAATTTTAAAAGTACAGTCGGATCCCGACTTACGCGAGGGATGCATTCCAAGACCCTTCGCACAAGTCGAAATTTCGCGTTTTGTAAAACCCATTGTTACAAAAGTTTGGTGCCAGACAACACTAATATTAATTGTAATTGTATAGTGATAATTTTGAAGGAAGGCTTCTTTGAAGCAAGCATCAAGTTTCTTCAGTGTTATTGCTCTTTTGTGGGGGTAAACCTAAGGCCCCTATATTTATATAGCGGCTCTAGGTAAACCTAACCTGGAAGCGAGGTAATGCAGTGATTAAGATCTGCTTAGCCTTCACAATACTACCAGGTTAGGTTTGCCTCAACTATATATATATATATATATATATATATATATATATAGTAGTATTTTAATCGTTATCATCTATGCCAATAACAGATGATCGAGGCTAAGTAAGGAGATATAGGATTACATCACAAGCAACTTGTATGCTATGAACTGTAAATTAGTTAGAGAAAACGTAATATTTAAATGGTTATAATGAAAATAACACACAAGTGAATTCCAGAGAGGAACAAATATTTAGTGTCAATCGCTTAAAGTTTAAAGCGTGCTTATAGTTTTTTTTTTTTTTTTTTAGTATGGAGCATTTTTATGAAAAAAAATAAGGTGACGTTTCGTGATGGTAACTTCTTACTATTTCTGAAATACATTTACCCAAAAATAGAAAGATATAAAAAAAAAAATTAAGGAAAAAAAAAATAAAATAGAACCGACTTCAAAATTGCTCTAAAAAGCGAAAAAAAAAATTTTTTTTAAACATATTTGATAATACTTTTAAACATAATTTTTGAAGTTGGCGTAAAAACGATAGATAAAATCGTTCACAGCCATAACTCAACTACAACTATAAATGTGACCAGGCCCAGTTTCTTCACCACCACATACATCATGCATTGATAACAGCTTATTTGAGTAACAATATAGATGTTTCGTTCCTAACTTTGGGTGATTTTCTGAAAAAAATATGAACGAAGCATGGTTACACTGAAATTTTACTTTTTGTTTTTGCGCCAACTTCAAAAATTATGTTTAAAAATACTATCGATGGTGTTTAAAGAATAAAATTATTTTTCGCTTTTTAGAGCAATTTTGAAGTCGCTTTTTTTTTTTTTCAAAATTTTTCAGTTTAATTTTCAACGTGTTTCTACATTTGTAGTTTAGAGCAACGATAATGATAACCTATTGATTTCTAAACTGTTGATAAACAAAAAATGCAGAAAAAATTTAAATTAGGGTTTGTCCACTCTAATGATGTCACACTTTTTTCAACTCTTTTGACCCTTCCCCCCTTTTTTTCACGTGTCACGCTATTTTTATTGACCTACTCTTTTAAAATTTGTGATGTCACATTTTTTGTTTCCCCCTACCTCCCCCTTGTCACAAACTGTCACAATTTCACAAACCCCCTCTCCCCTTCAAAGATTTCCATCATTTGTGGACAGCCCCTTATTAACTTTTTCGTAATTTTGTGTTGAAATTCGTCATTACTTTTTTCAGACTTAAAGAGATTTTAGAAGCGGCTGGTATTTGTTGCAACGACACAATGAAGCTCTACAGAACATTTTTCCCCATAATATGCAGAAAAACAGAAGTTTGAAATCGTTTCCTGCTAACTTATTACTTTAATTTATTGCTTTGCATCATGAAACAAATTATTATAATTTTTGTCTTGATACAAAAGCGTTTCTCATTCTCATATTTATTACCTTGCGTTGTTATTAAACAAATTATTGTAATTATTCTCTTACTACAAAAACGATTCTTACTCACACATGTATTACTTTGTTTAATTATTGAATAATCTATTTGAATTAGTGTCCATAATGTAAATTGTTTCTTATTCGCATATTTATTGCTTTGTATCATCATGACAATTTATCTTCAGGTAAAACGTTTCTCTTTCATATATTTATTACCTTGTATCATCATTTAATAATTTATCCTAAATAATGTCTTCATGTAAAATGTTTCTTATTCACATATTTATTACCTTGGATCATTATTAAATAAATTATTGTAATTATTCTCTTATTACAAAAACGATTCTTACTCACACATGCATTACTTTGTATAATTATTGAATAATTAGTGTCCAGAATGTAAAACGTTTCTTATTCGCATATTTATTGCTTTGTATCATCATGAAAATTTATCTTCAGGTAAAAGCGTTTCTCTTTCATATATTTATTACCTTGTATCATCATTTAATAATTTATCCTAACCAATGTCTTCATGTAAAATGTTTCTTATTCACATATTTATTACCTTGGATCATTATTAAATAAATTATTGTAATTATTCTCTTATTACAAAAACGATTCTTACTCACACATGTATTACTTTGTATAATTATTGAATAATTTATTCGAATTATAGTGTCCATAATGTAAATCGTTTCTTATTCGCATATTTATTGCTTTGTATCATCATGAAAATTTATCTTCAGGTAAAAGCTCTTTCATATATTTATTATCTTGTATCATCATTCAATAATTTATCCTAACTAATGTCTTCATGTAAAATGTTTCTTATTCACACATCTATTACCTTGTATCATTATTAAATTATTTATTTCAATTAGTGTCTTCATGTGAAACGTTTTTTATTCACATATTTATTACTTTGCTTTATTATAAAACAAACTATTGTCTTGATGTAAAACGTTTCTTACTTACAAATTTTTTACCTTGTAACATTATTAAGTAACTTATTCTAATCAGTGTCTTTATATAAACAGATTCTCATTCACATATTTATTACATGGTATCATCATTAAAAAACATTGTAATTATTATCTAAATGAAAAAACATATTCACATATTTATTACTTTGCTATAAAACAAACTATTGCCTTGATGTAAAACGTTTCTCATTCAAATTTTTTCCCCTTGTATCATTATTAAATAATTTATTCTAATTAGTGTCTTCATGTAAAACGTTTCTAATTCGCATATTTGTTACGTTGTTTCATTATTTAATAATTTAGTCTAATTAGTGTCTTCATATAAAACGTTTCTAATTCACATATTTATTACCATGTAACATTGCAAAATAATTTATTTAAACTAATGCCTTCATTTAAAACGTTTCTTATTCACATATTTATTACTTTGTATCATCATTAAAAATATTCAAATTACTATCTAAATGAAAAAAACATATTCACAAATTTATTTATTCTTTTGCATTTTTATAAAACAAACTATTGCCTCAATGTAAAAACGTTTCTTATTCACAAATTTATTTATTCTTTTGCATTTTTATAAAAAAAATATTGCCTCAATGTAAAAACGTTTCTTATTCACAAATTTATTATTTCATAATGAAATAATTAATTGTAATTATTGTTAAAAACACGTTTTATTCAGATCTTTATTATGTTGTACCATTATTAAATAAATTATTATATTTATTGCTTTAATGTGCAAGAATCAATGAACACTACCAATCACTACACTTGGCACACAAGGACTCTAGGCCCCAGTTTAACCTCCCTCCACTCCAAAAGAAGAAAAAAAAGTTGTCTTCGGTAGATTCCATTCTGAGATAATTCAACACTAGTCCGTCCTTTGCAAATACTCCAAATAAATAAGTAAATAAAAAAAAAATAAAATAAAAAAAAATAAAAAAAAAAATAGAACCGACTTCAAAATTGCTCTAAAAAGTGAAAAATAATTTTATTCTTTAAACACCATCGATAGTACTTTTTAAACATATTTTTCGAAGTTGGTGCAAAAACAAAAATTAAAATCCAGTGTAACCATGCTTCGTTCATATTTTTTTCAGAAAATCATCCAAAGTTAGGAACGAAACATTTATATCGTTACTCAAATATGCTGTTATCAATGTATAATGTATGTGGTAGTGAAGAAACTAGGCCTGGTTAAATTTATAGTTGTAGTTGAGTTACGGCTGTGAATGATCTTATCTATCGTTTTTGCGACTGCCTCTGGGGACCTGCTTCTGTCTTGAAGTTGATTAAGGCGAACAACCTCATGGATCTGATCTGATTCAGAACAAAGAGATAAGTAAGAAGAAGAAGAAGAGAAGATATCATTTTAATCGTTTAATAGGAAAATTGCATAAAATTTACTGTTTTTTGCCCATAACTTTTTTTTTCTTCTAAAGAACAAATATGGTCAAACAAAGTAATGGGAAATAAGATGAGTCATCCCTTATCCATTCAAAAAAGAATCATCAAAATCGGTTCAATAGGTGAGACGCTGTGAGTGAACAAACAAACAAACAAACAAACAAACAAAAAAAAAAAACATACATACGGTATAAACTGATAACCGCCTTCTTTTTGAAGTCGGTTAAAAATTAAAGTGAATCGGCATTGATATAGATTCTTTATTTTATCCGTAAAGAACTTCCCTAAAGTGTTCATATTTCAGACAGTTAATAAAGACTAGAGAGTCGCCCGTTAAGGTATGGCGGATGAAAACTGCTTCTACATTTGATCGAAGCCATTGCCTGTTTGGTGATATTTTGATAGTTGAAATTGCAACCCTAACTCATTAACTTGATTAACCCAACTCCAGTAGATACCGTTCATTGTTGATTACTTTTTCGTTTCTTCGTTCGCCTAAAATGACAGTCTTTCCAGTAAATCAATTAAGTAACGAAATCCAGTTCAGCCTTGTCGAAATAAAACCTTTCCCTGCATGTCAAACATTACCAAAAAATATTATCAAATTATCATGACGTAGCGCCAGTTTCATTGTGGATGAAGTCGGGAGCGTTACTCGATCATTTGCTATTATATATATTAGATTCTGTCAAAATATGAAATAAATTCCACAGAAAATGGCTGGTGCTCATATGGAAAAATACCCTTGATACAGACAACTTCCGTTTTAGCGAAGTCAGTTACAGCGAAAGCCTCGAAGACTATTAATTCCCAAATCATATTACACAGGAACGATGTCAACATTCGTATTGTCGGTACAACGAAATTTCGTTACAACAATATGATTGTGCAGGTCCCTTGAACTTCGTCAAAAAGGGGTTCGACTGTATGGTATATCCTTATCTGTATAGTATTCCCTTATCTTAAGTAACCCCCTTCATCTCTACATAGCATAAAATGAACTCTACAAAAAGCGTCTGTGTGTTTAAACTCGCGAAACTCGATAACTACCCGGCCGGTTTCGCTGAAATTTTCAGTTTGTCCGTTCAAGTCCGGAAAAGGTTTGCAGGCTAGTTCGAAAAAAAATCAATGAATAGTTCTTTTTTTATTCCAATTTTGGCCCAATTTTCACATAAATCCCGAATATGGGGTGAAAAATTACTTGCACATGTAGTAATATTATACAGGGTGTCTCAAAAGGTCGTTTACAAACTTAACATGCTGGTCTGTCATATCATGATGAACAAGATTTACATAGGAACATGTGTTCGCAAACGCAATGCTGGCGCACTCCATGCACACAAAGTCAGACACTAATGGATGCACAACATGTCACATATCTATTATAAAAAGACGGTTTTATACAACATTTTAGTCTTTTAGGAAAGCTTAAAGCAGTTGCTAAAATTTGAGTCCTGCCAGCTCTCATAATCACGTTGCAACGACAACGCAGTGATCAGAGAAATCTTGTCAGAATGGATCGTTATTACGACGGTCGGTACTTCGTTCGTTGCGATGGTGTCTGACAGTTAAAGGCAGCAAATTTCAACAACAGCTATAAGCCATCCTTGAAAACTAAAATGTTGTGTAAAATCGTCTTTGTGTAATAAATATGCGACATGTTCTGCATCCGTTAGTGCCTGACTTGGTGTGCGTAGTGCGCCAGCATTGGGCTTGCGAACGTATGTTACTATGTAAATCTTGTTCATCATGATATGACAGACCAGCATGTTAAGTTTGTAAACGACCTTTTGGGACACCCTGTATATCGTTGGAAAGGGTAGAATTTTCCACCTTCTAACGCAATTTGTTTCAACGCTCTAACTTAATTAAGGCGGGAGTTATTTGCGTTTTTAGCTCGAACTTTTTTAGGCTTAGTTGAAATTGAGGCACTACTTTATTCATTAAATCCATCAATTAAAAGTGAAGGAATTGTCCCACAGTTTCTTTTTGACACTATTGGAAAGAGCTGCTTTTTTACTCCAGATCTAACTCGACCTATGGTCGAAAGTTTAACCCCCTATCTCAATTAGAAAAAAAGTTACAAGCGAATTAAATGAAGTTCAAAAATTTGTTCTCTATTCAAGTTTTTAACCATTTAATTTTGCGTTTCCACAGTAACGCTTTTTGAATCCATTGTTTATTTCCATCTTTCTCATTTTCAATTCTCAAACTTATTTTATTTTGTGTTTCCATGGTTACGCTTTTTAAATCCATCTTTCTCATTTTATTTTAATTTCTTAAATGTAATTTAACTCGCAACTCCAGCGCTCGAATACGCTACCTTGCGGTGATTTACAAAACTGCCGAAAAAAACTAAAACATTGCCACATTGCGTTCCATGTGTGTCTGTTGACGTAAACACAGGCAGTTTGTTAGGAGTATTTATTAACGCATTCGATGTGTCGTAGATTCAACAATTTCTGTTGCTCTCAGCAACAGAAATTGTTTCGTCCCTTAATGATATCCTCAATCTTCTCAAAATAATGTTAGTTTTCATTATTTCCCTCTAAAAAGTGTGATGATTGTCGTAAATGGCGAAAGCGTAAATCGCATTTGCTCTGTTCGATGCATTTTTCTTTCTTTATTTCTTTCTTTCTTTTTTTTTTTTTTTTTTTTTGAAAGAGGATAACGGTATACCAGGTAAGTTTTTTTAAAATTGTTTTGTGTGAATTTGTAAGAATATGGTTTTTTTTTAAATCTTAAGTTCGAATGAAGGATTTGACAACATTAGCAAAAGAATTAGGGCTTTCATCTCCGCCTAGTTTAAAAATAATTAATTTAACCAACCTAATTTTACTGCTGCATTTTGTTGGAATGGGCATAGGAAACATAGAAAGCATGGGAAATCAAAAAGCATAGAAGTAGGTATTTTATTAAAATTTCAAAACTTTTACATTATTTTTTAAAGATACTGTTACGAGATCTATATACAGTTCAATTATCAGTTTACATTTTTTAAAGGTTAGATAATTGAAGGGCTCGGGACGAGAATGGGAAATGCCACATGATATGATGTGAATTTTTCAGTAGGCCAACTTCCAACTTATAAAATACTAGCTGCGTTGCCCGGCTTTGCCCGGTCTAATTTGAAAACAAAAATTGTGTCAAGTGACGTATATTCAACAATCAGGCATAAATAAAAGAAAAAAAATCATCATGCTAAATTTCAACTCCAAACAATGACGACAGATATTAAAATACTTTTAAGAAATTAAAATAAATTGAGAGAAAGATGGATTTAAAAAGCGTAACCATGGAAACACAAAATAAAATAAGTTTCAGAATTGAAAATGAGAAAGATAGAAGCATTGGATTCAAAAAGCGTTACCGTGGAAACGCAAAATAAAATGGTTAAAAACTTGGATAGAGAACAGATTTTTGAACTTCATTTCATTCGCTTGTAACTTTTTTTCTAATGGAGATAGAGAATTAAACTTCCTACCATAGGTCGAGTTAGATCTGTTGTAAAAAAGGTAGCTCTTTTCAATGGTGTCAAAACGAAAACTGTAGGACAATTCATTCACTTTTTATTGATAAATTTAATGAAGAAAGTAGTGCCTAAATTTTAGCTAAGCCTAAACAAATTCGAGCTAAAAACGTAACTAACTCCCGCCGCAATTAAGTTAGAGCGTTGGAACAAATTGCGTAGAACGCGGAAAATTCTTCCCTTTCCAACGATATATAATATTACTAATTGCGAGTCATTTTTAACCCCCATATTCGGGAATTTATGTGAAAATTGGGCCTAAATTGGAATAAAAAAAGAACTATCCATCGAATTTTTTTCGAACTGATCTGCAAACCTTCTCAGGACTTAAAGGAACAAATTGTGAAAATTTCAGCGAAATCGGCCGGTTAGTTCTCGAATTTTGCGAGTTCAAACAAACAGACTCTTTTTGGACACTTCATTTTATACTATGTAGAGATATTTTTAGAATTTTTCGAAGATATTATGCATTCTATATTTTGCAATACTAAAAGCAGTATGTTATTCTCCAAATGACATAATTCAATGTCATGCTTATTTCAATTTTAGTTATGATAAACAAAAATTTTGATCGAAAAGTCACTCCTTGTGGCTTGTCCCATTTCTGCCCCGATCCCTTTAATTAATTTTGCCTATAATCAATACTTAAAGGGCGGTAAATTCTAAGATACTCAAAAACTAACATCAAACTCCAAATATTCAGAAGACATACGCATGAAATAATGTGTATTAAGATACATTCTTTTGGTCTATATACTGATAATTCAAATCTGTTTGAATAACAATTTATTTTCAATCTAAGATTTCACAGTAATTTCCGGAAAAATGCATTGGGAAATCGTTGTTGAGTAGAAATTCCTTAAGCTGAAGGGGAGTATCTTATACTCGAACTTTTTGAAACTCTGCAACTATTTCAAAAATCCCTCTAAGGGAAGAAACCAGTTTAGACGGGTCAAAAAAGCCACCTTTTTTATACTGTAAAATTTTAGTAAAGCTACAAGAATATTTTTCCAAAATTTCAGTGAAAAATTCCGATTAGTTACGATGCTGTGAGCACTTAAGTGACTGTGGAGGTTCGAAAACGTTCACACAGCAGTATTTTTTCTCTCAAACGCGTTTTTCTCGAAAAAAACTTTTTTTTTCAACTAATGGGCATTCTAACTCAAGGAGTTATAGACCAATCGTTCTGAAAATTTGTGTGAATGTTCTTTATTCAATTATACTCTATATAAACCTAACTCTGGGATGATATTACTAATGTTTTTTTTTTTTTTTAATGCAAGAAAGATGAAGAAAAAAAAAGTAGAAAAACTTAACATTGTAATTAAACACCTCAAAAACATGAAATTTTCAACTTTTTTTTTTCATAATTAGGTTCATATTCTAAGTAAATATGTTGTTTACGAGTGACAAAAATTGTAATGATCACAGATAAAAATTGTGGCTTCGGTGATGCCCACCAGTAACAAGCTCTGATGGCGACCGCCCATGGATTGCAGCTTATAACTCCCCTATTTCTGGTGGAAATGACTTGAAAAAATTACAAGGTGTACTTCAAAAGATCTCCCAAGTTTAACCAAACTCTGATAGTACTTTCCTGCTAAAACAATTCACGAAAAACGCTAAAATTTCGACCTCCTAGACTGGTTTCCCTCCATAATTGATATTCGTTCAAACAAGATTTTCCTTCATTTAAGGGGAGTCAGTACCCTAAATACTTTCAAAAAAAAAAATTTTTTTTATTTTTATTTTTTATATACAGTCGGATCCCGACTTACGCGAGGGATGCGTTCCAAGACTCCTCGCGTAAGTCGAAATTTCGCGTTATGGAAAAATATAGGCACACAATTTTTTTTAAGCATATCAAATACTTTTAGACACTTATAAACACCCTTCAAACTGACTGCTTTAAGACATTCCTTAACCATACACTACACTTTCTTGTATAAAGAACTAAACTTTTACTGTATTTAAAAAGTAAAAAAACTGTTATTTAACATGAAATACTTTAAGATGCACAAAATGAATAACCAATGGGAATGAACGACATAAAATAAAACAACAAGGCACGCACAGCATGTAGTAAAATTAAAATGATGCACTATAATAATACTGTACAGTAGATACCGTGATGATTGGTTCGCCTTTTCTTTTATAACGTCGTTTCAATTTGTGGCAACATCTCCTCTTCCTGATCTTTTTATTAATCCATACTAGAAAAGCAGCTTCCATTTTCATTTTCATAATACTTACTTTGCTAGACTGCTCAGCAAGCTTCAATATTGAAACTAAGTTCTGAAGTTTTACGGATGTCTTTTTGTTTTGACTTTTAATTGTACGTATGGAAGACTCACCCATACTTATTGCCATGCTGCCATCGACGTTTTGTAGTTGTTCAAGCATATCGAAAATCTTAGCCTTTTTTAAATTTTCTTATCATAAGCTTTCTTTTTCTTCCCATCGTCACAAACTTTAGATGAAGGTGACACTAAGGTGCCATTATATTTCATCAACTTTTATATTTAGAATGAAAATAAATAAATAAATAAAAGATGCTGAGTGGTTATTTGATACACTAGACTAGTTTGGTGTGGGAACTTTGGCTGTCAGTGATGCTTAAAGGGATGTAATAACATTCACGAAATCAGTATTTAGTAGTCAATAACGAAGCTCATACTTCTTTCCAAAAAAATTTGTGTTGTGGGCGAAAAATTTGCGTTAGCTCTAAAATTCGTTGCTTGTAAAAAATTCGCGTTAAAGCCATTTCGCTTAAGTCGAATCGCGTTGTAGCGGGAGTCGACTGTATTTTGAAACTCTATTTCAATACCTTTTTAATGCTACAAATATCGTGCTCATATTAGAAGTAAATTAAAATAAGCTTTAAAAAAATATAAAATTTTCCCCTTTAGGTATGATTTTCCCTTTTAAATAGCAATATCTCAAAATAGTATTTTAGAAACTAAATGTTCTTTTTTGTCGAAAACTAAATTGTGTTAGGCTTTGAAATTTTTACCACCTATTCCATACATCTAATTGCATATACTGAAGTAAATTTTTTCTCATATTCGAAAAATATTTTTTTTATACAGCTGATTTCGTGGTGCAAAATGGCATTTTTTGAAAAAAAATACATACATACTCAATACATTTTTTATATAAAAAAAAAAAACGCTAAGCTTTCTTTCTGTAAAATTTTACTTCAGTATAGAAATAAGAGTCTACTTAAGGTACAGAAAAAATTTCATAATTGTATCTTTAATAGATTTTCAGAAAAAAGTACATGAACCTGTGCAAATTAACATTGACGGTATAGGGGGTACTGATTCCCCCTTAACTGAAATTTGAACCATTTTCTTCATTGACGTTATTGACTTCTTTAGCAATATCCTGCATTGCTTTTGAAGAATCCGAAATTTGGTGGTAAATCAATGTGTACGCAACTATAGTACCCAATGCCTTTAGAAGAAAGCTGCGACTTAGAACGAAAATATGACAAGCCGTGAGACTAATTACATCTTTGTTCAAAACTACCTTCGTTAGCTTTCTGATCTCGTAATTCTTTGCGATGCTTTCAACCAAAGAGACATTGATGTCCAAAATGGCGTTTCTTACATTGTGCATTTCGAACGATATTTCTGCAGCAAACACGGTTATAGTTCCAACCGTGCCACATGAATAAAGCAAGAAAAGTAATTTTTCTACGTACATAATAGGGTGCCAATCACTGCGAGAAATAATATCTAGCGCACTGAAAGAAGTAGATGCGAAAGCTTGAAGTAGCAGAACTAAAACTGGTGTCGAGAACACTTCTTGGAATTCTTCAATACACTTTAAAACTTGGAGGTAACATTTCACACTAAAAGGTATCGGCAGCGTGTTATTTTCGGCCATTAAACGTCTTAATGTTTTCCGATAGAATATCAAATAACGAATGCAAAGATAGCAAATGGAACAATAAGTGATCGTTACAAAACCCGGCAGTAACTGTTCTTGTAAAAAGGTAAACAGTTGATGCAAGAAAAAACTAGTAAATGTAAACTTCTTGCAAAAGTCCTGACAGAACGTGCTTTGGTATCGAGTGAAAATGAAAGCTACCGAAAGTATGAAAGGATACAATAAAGCTAGTGATATCATTATGTTTGTTACTTTTGATGCTGCAGTCTTCTCTTTCAAAATGCTTCCATTGATACCAATCAAAGCAGTTATCGATTTTTTCATCGAAGTTCTTTTCGCGTAGAAGAGAAACCACAAAACAACCGGCATTACTTGAAGAAATGTTAGCAAAAATGTATGGTAAGTGAATTCTTTGGTGTCGAGCCATGTGAAACGAGTGTGGTAAACAAGGTTACAAATCATTACTGTAGGGAACGTGTACTTTTGTATGAGGTTTAAAGGAAATTGTAACTTAGTTCGACGGTTAAAAACATTAATTCCGAAACAAGTCAAAAAGAACCACAAATGCCCAAAATGCCTCTTTAGGACATTTAAATTGGAACTATTCAAGTAACTCTTAAATCCGGGGTTGATATTAACTATTTTCATGATTTTGATGTAAGTTTTCTAAGTCCTTTGCCTCTCCGTCAATTAGCAAAAATATATAACTTATTACATTTTAGAGAAAATTTTTGATTTATTATATTTAAATGCATTGTTCTATCATTACTGATTTAAAGTAAGCAAATGCGGTTCTACTAGATAGTTATATTATTTTTTTAGGTTTATTGAGCTATTTGCAGTAACCTCTTATTTAAAGATATATTAATAATGACTACTTTTCTTCCTCAAAGTTATTTAGTTCACTCTATCACAAGCTTTGTTTCAAATAAAAAATGCTAAGGAAACTAGTGAAATAGCGATTTATATTTTCAATGGCTACTTTTCTTTTTCAAAGTTATTTATTTCAATTATTATACTTTATTTCACCTTCCAATTAAACTCTAAAGAATCCAGTCAAATAAAAATTCACCTTCTCAATGATTACTTTTTTTTCTTCAAAGTTATTTATTGCACACAATTGCTTCATTTATTTCAACTTAAAGGTAAACGTTAAAGAATTCAACCAAACTTACGATTCATCATTTCAATGACTATTTTTCTTTCTCTAAGTTATTTATTTCACTCAATTGCTAGCTTTATTTAACCTAAAAATTTAATGTTTCGGAATTCTGTTAAGTAAAGATTCATCTTTTCAAAGACTACTTTTTTTCTTCAAAGTTATTTATTGCACACAATTGCTTCATTTATTTCACCTTAAAGTTAAGCGTTAAAGAATCCAACCAAACTTAAGATTCATCATTTCAATGACTATTTTTCTTTCTCTAAGTTATTTATTTCACTCAATTGCTATCTTTATTTAACCTCAAAATTTAATGAAACGGAATCCAGTCAAGTAACGATTCATCTTTTCAATGACTACTTTTTCTTCAAAGTCATCTATTGCACACAATTGCTTCATTTTATTTCACCTTTAAGTTAAGCGTTAAAGAATCCAACCAAACTTGCGATTCATCATTTCAATGACTATTTTTCTTTCTCTAAGTTATTTATTTCACTCAATTGCTATCTTTATTTAACCTCAAAATTTAATGAAACGGAATCCCGTCAAGTAACGATTCATCTTTTCAATGACTACTTTTTTCTTCAAAGTCATTTATTGCACACACTTGCTTGATTTATTTCATCTTAAAATTGAATACTAAAGAATCCAGCCAAATAACAATTCGTCGTTTTATGTAGCGACCTACTGTCTGTTCTCGAACTCCGGGACTAGCAGCTGCGAACGGCTCCAATTGAAAAAGGGGTGATGGTTTAGGGAAGCGCACTTTCCCGATGCATTAAGTTTTTGCTTGCTCGTTACTTCCTTCTTGCTATCACTCCTGTTTTGATAAAATTAGAAGGGACCTGACGCATGCGCAAATTCGAGTAAGGTTTCGCGTTAAAAGATCGGATAGTACAACATTGTTGAAACTAGTCATTTTTCTTGTTTACCATGTTACGCAAATTACCAGTTTTTTTGTTTTTCCAAAGTAAAAGATTGTAAGAGTCCAGTGCCAAAACTTCCACGCTCGCAAGTTATATGTTCAACTTTAGGACATGTTGGTTGAAATGATGTTCTCTTTCAGGTAGTTTTATAAATTAATCTAGAAGAAAAGCCATTTTAATTAGTTCTTGCTAATAGAGTGCTATTCCAAGTAGAATACTGTTCAGATATTTTCTTTCAACACAAGTTTTCTATAAACAGAATTCGGTTAATACAAATTTTAAGCGAACACGTAAAACTTCCCTTTAGTCTTCTAAATTTTACAAAATTGAAAACTAATTATGCAACGTAGATTACATAAGAAATCTAGATAAAGCAGTCGTTTCCAACAAAAATCAGTAATTTGCAAAGAAATGGCTTTTGGAAATCTGTGATGTGACGTCACTAAAATAAGACGGCCTTCTTCAAAACTGCGGTAATTGCAATTTCTTCGTTGTAATAATAATACAATATTATTCCAATGTTTCCAATATTATTCTACAGTTTAATACATTTGGCAAATTATATTTGGCGTAAACACGTATTGATTTTTGAAATAATCTGAAGTTAATCTTCAAGATCCCTAAGAAATCTAAATACATTTTGGGACAAATATACGAACGACATTTCTTCGTACTGTCGTTTCATTAGCGAACGATATAAATAACAGTAAATATTTTTCTGCCACTCTATTCGTATGAAACATTTTTTTTTTAACATTGCAATAGGACAGCTATAAAACGTATTAACTTTTTGCATTTTCATTAAGTTTGTTATTTATTCATCTCCTACGAAAATAAGATGTCTGTAAACAAGTTACACCAGAAAATAAATGAAAAACGAGTGATGAAAAGAAAGTTTCTTCAGTAATTTGTTTTTATACAAAAAACCTCTCTAACAAACAAGACTTCGAAAATAGGGCATTCTTTTATTCGCGTTCCGGAGGAAGAAATAATTTCTGGTTTAAATATTTAAAGTAAAGTCATTATTTCTCATTATTGATGTTGGTTCTGCTGAAATAACTTTATGATTGATTCAACTTAATATTAATGAATAAATTTAATTGTTGTTTATTTTCCTTCATAACATTTTAATGATATTTTTAGTAGCAGTAAAGCTTGTTTCACTCCTATTTATAAAGGTGCATAGCCACAAAATATTCAGAACTTCATTAAATGATGTATAACGTATTTATTCCATGATACCTTAACGCGTCTATAGTTTCTAACATTTATTCAACAGAAATGTTACGGAATTATTGATGCGTGTAAGAGTAACAATTGTTTTCTTTTCTAAAAAAAAAAAAAAGAAAGAGATTATATGTTTCGCAACTGGGTCATTCCATGCGAAATGAGCAAATCAGCTGTGGCTGACATGTCACAGATTTCAATGAAAATTTTTATTTAGGTAAACCATGCATATGTATGAGGGAATGCAAAGTATGGAAGCTTAAAAACGGTTTGTTGCTTTGTTATTGAAATTAGAAGTTGATGTTTACGCTAAGCCTAAATTTTCAGAGTTCATTGCAGCTAGTTTGTGACTCAATAACTCCATAAGTTATAAACGTACACTTTAAAAATAAATATCTCCAAATTCTATAAACAAATTTCTATTGGGAAAGAGCAAAGTAAAATTTATTCGGATCTTTTTTTGAATCTGAGAAATATTTGTTAAAATATTGAAATTTTGCCAATTTACTTCAGATTTCAAATCACTCTTCTAAGCTCTTTTAATGAAAAAATAGCAGTAAAAATGATTCAGATTGAAAAACTATCTATAACTGACTATCTGCTCTAATTTCGTAATTGTTTATGAATTTCTTGATAACGAAATCGTACTTTAAAAAATCAAAAATTTCCGAAAATTTCATTTTTTCCTCTATTTCAGATGTTTTTTTTTTTTTTTTTTGAAGATGGGGGAATGCTCTAAATTTACTCATTTTTTTTTACATAAGATATTGAAGTGTCTTTTAGATGCTACTAAATTTTAATCATTGGAATCAGCGTGTTTTTGCTACTAGAGTAACTTGAATTAAGGTAAAATTTCATTAGTTACTTCTTTTTATTGTAAGTTTAGCAAAACTAACCATTTCTTTCGTGTTTCATTTTCTCAAAAGCATGTTTATGAAGAACTTGCTGAAATGTTTCCTTAATTATTGTGCTGAATTTTCCTCTCCATTCGTGATACAGGAAAAAAATAGCTCTTAAAGAACGTACTGAGCTTAAATAAATGGACAGAGGACCATCTCGTGTAATTCACAATTGCGAAAATCGTCTCTATTTTAGTTACAGCTTTTCCTTCCAAAATAAAAATTGTCAGTTAAACAACATTTTACACAATAAATATAATTTTCAATGGAAAGCAGCTGGCTTTTCTTTCTACTATCAATGGCAAACGTGCTTATTATGGCATTGATAAACTATCAAACTATTATCCGTCAGAACAAGTATGCATACGACATACAATAATCCACTTATAACAGAAAGATATTTTCTTCTTCTGCCTACTACAATCGCAAATAGTTTTTTTTTTTTGTCTCATCAGTAAAACTTATCTATCTAGAAAGTTAGGTTCAATAACAATTTATTGAAGCACCCATAGCTGCCTTGGAGATATGAAATTATCACAATTTCTTCTCAATTGTTGTAAACGGCTGAAATGTTTTTCCTTTTTAACACGCTTTTATTAGCTTCACCTGTATGTATGTATGTATGTATGTATATATCGTGTGACGGAATCTTGCAGCTCAAATTTCGCCCACTTCCTGCGATCGGATTCTTTTGAAATTTGGCACGCGACCTCAGACCCGATGTCAATGCAATATTCTATAATCAAATTAATTAATTAACTCTTTTAATTGTTAGTTTCCTCCAATTTTAATCAATATTTTGGCAAAAATCCAACAATGTTAAAAAGGAAAATTAAAAAAAAAACATTAAAAAATGCTCGCAAAAAATATTAAAAATATCTACAAAAACCTTTAATTTTTCTGCATCAGACAAAATTTGTTCCAATGTTCCAAGGTAATTAGAACACGAAATATAATTTTCTTTAACTAATTTCATGCCGAAATTTAGGTGAGCCTTCAATTGGAAATTCATTGCTGATCAGACCATTGTTGAACAAAACTTTTATTCAAATGCATCTCAAATTTTCAAAGTAATATAAATATGATTTCCGCAAACATACATCGATGACTCACAGTAGCTTCCCATCGGGGTGCCCTCGTCTTAACTTTAAGATATTACCTCGCACTCGTTTTATGAATAATTTCGTCGCCTGATAATTCTCCAACATAAGACTAAAAAACGGAAAAATAAAACAATAGTTTAAAAAACTAAAAAAACACGCTTTCGTAGTAAAATGAACTAAAAAGTGAAAAATAATCTTTGGATGATAGTAGTTGACCAATCACTTAATTTTAATGTAATACAAAAAAGCGTGAGGGGGGGGGGTCTTATCAGTTGTCTTGAATTTCTTCCATTTGTTGTCAAAGCAAAAATGTAAGTAGACAGCACCCCACGCTTTTTTGTATTACATTAATTTTACAAAATAATAATCATTATAAATGAATTAATAAATAAACAAATAAAACTTTATATCTCACTGAAGAACAGTTACAAAAAATATTTAAATATAGGGAATGTAATATACACTGGTGTGCAAAAATAAAGGACGAAGTCGAAAAATTAGCATATCAGCTAAACGAAGAGGCAGAGCGGACAGAAAGAGCAATCAGGAGATTAAGTAAGGTGATGTACGGTAGCACATGCGCAGATATGCAGGCAGACGTAATGGGGGAGTGTCTGAGTAGTATAAAGCATGCTGTCGGTGTAAGATCAGTATTTCTGGCAAAGAGATTGCTCGCCGTATAGCAGTTAAAATCACACCGAGTTGCTGCCTCAGCGAGAAATGGCGAATAATCAATCTGTTAGACGGCATCTGGATGCTTTTACCCGAGGTCGAATCATTGGGAAGTTGGAGGAAGCCCGCAGTGTGACAAGTGTGACTGCAGAGTTTGGAATTGCTCACAGCATCGTTTCACGACTTTGGAGACAATTTCAAACTACAGGAACAGCTATCCGGGGGTTCAGTAGTGGTCGTCCACGAGGAACCACACCCGCAGATGACCGGTATATTGTCTTACAGGCCAGAAGAAACAGGCGGCAGACAGCGCGAGAAATCGCTAGACACACGACACAGGCGACACGACCGATATCGCGTTTTACCGTGGCCAGAAGACTGCACGGTGGTGGTCTGTTTGCACGACGCCCTATACGGTGTGTACCTCTAACGCCTGCCCATCGGAGAAGGCATTCTCTGTGGTGTCGGGAACACCGGAATTGGAGAGACAATGAATGGGGACGAGTACTCTTTACAGATGAGAGCAGATTCAGTCTGAGTAGAGATTCTCATCGCATACTCGTCTGGAGAGAGCGGGGAAGTCGCAATCATTCCTCGAACATCATTGAAAGGGACAGGTATGGAGGTCGCGGTGTTCTCGTTTGGAGAGGCATCATGCTTGGTAGTCGTACAGACCTTCACATCTTCGACGCAGGTTCAGTCAACGGGACCCGTTATTGTAACGAGATTCTTCTTCCATATGTGCGTTTTTTTTAGAGGCGCTATGGGTCCGCAGTTCCTTTCCATGGACGACAATGCACCATGTCATCGCACAGTAGCTGCTGAACAGCTCTTAGAGAGTGAGGATATTGAACGTATGGATTGGCCGGCACGATCTCCGGATCTCAATTCCATCGAGCATGTATGGGATTTTCTAGGCAGACGCTTGGCAGCTCGTACCTTACCACCAGTAACGATTCGGGAGCTTCGATTGGCGCTGCAAGACGAATGGGCAGCAATGCCTCAACAACTCATCGACACCCTCATTCTCAGCATGGGCAGACGCTGTGAAACCTGCCTAGCAGTCGGGGGAGATCATATCCCCTACTAGAGACCGGATGTTTCTTGCTGGACACCCATCACAGGGATGTTTCGGCCTTCAGTCGCATTGCGCTCCATGCTACTTTTTCAATAAAGCTTCTTTTTATCCCTCTGATTTCTCTTTCAGTAAGTGTTGCTTACATTACACATGTCCTTACGTATTGGGGATCTTACGGTATTAAATGTGTTGATTTGGAAAGCTTTTGTACAAAGTTATATTGAAAAAACCGTCTCGTCCTTAATTTTTGCACACCAGTGTATGTATGCGCGTGTGTGTAGGATATGAATGCAGCCTGGAGACGGTTTTCGCTATAGGAGCAGCATCGTGAGGAGCCAATCGACGGTGGTGCTGCAGAGGGTGCTGGTGGGAAAATAAAATGATAGCACATCAAAACAGTCAAATGAAAGCAATAAGCAATCGTGATTGCTCAAAAAAATGCCTTGGGACATTCGAAAATCGTCGTCAGAAAAAAAAGAAGAAAAAGTCGTATATTTCATTCGGTTAAAAACAAATCAAAATTTCTTTGAAATTCAAAACAATTCGCCAGAACATTGAATTACATTTACAGTTGCTTTGAAACTTAAAATAATCTACCAACTATTGTTATCACCTAACTCGTCAAGCGACCGCGATACCGGAACTCAGCATTTTTGCGAGTGAAGCGAATGTTTCTTCTTTTTTTGCAATTAAAAACGTCTCGCCAAATAAACGAAAAAGGCGTCAAATTACATTAACAGTAGCTTTCAAAAGTAAAAAATTCCGCAAATCTATCGTTTATCGCCAAACTCGCCAAATGACCCAGCTGCCGATTAGCGAGTGATGTGAACTCCGATCGATTAGCAACATGTTCAAAGAGAAAAAAGTTCCATGATTGAAAGGGATCCTCTCTCCCCCTCTGATGTAAAATAATCAATTTGTTTTACTAAAATGTGTAAACAACCTTTAAATAGCTAAAAACATTTATTTGCAATTTAAATATTTCGCCAAATAAACAAAAATAATATCAAAGTTACATTAACAGTAGTTTATAAACAGTAGTTTATAAATTGTAAAAAAAATCCCGCAATTCTATTGCTTATCGGCAAACGCGCCAAACGACCGCGCTACAGTAACCCGCATAATTAGCGAGCGAAGCGAACTCCGACCGATTAGCGATCCAATGTTTTTAACGAAAATGTTTAAACGAAAATTACCCAGCAGAAAAACAACGTAATTAAAAAACACAGTACATCTAGGACGAAAAGGAAATCTTGTATCCCGTATCCCGTAAAATGTAAGAACATTTTAAAAATATGCTTACATCGTCATCATGCCTGCTCCGTCTTTTCTAATTTCTATTTTAATGGAACGTTCGCATTTAATTATGACTCGATTTGTTCATTTAGCAAATAATTTTACATGTTACTAGATCATTTAAAGTCTATTTGTTGAATTACTGGAGTTTTTCATTTAGTGGACTTTTTTACTTTAAATGACTTGGTTTAATTATTTGGAAAATTATATTTCATTTTATTAGTTTCGTTTCAATTCTTGTTTTTTTCTCAAAAAAAAAAAAAAAAAAGCACAGTGAGAAAATAATGCATAATTTCGCCAAACAAATAGTTTCTACGTAGGTTTAATCAAACATACTAACAATAAGCTATACAAAAACAATCGCCAAGATTAATAATGTGCCGTAAAGTACCTATAACAAAAAAAAAAAAAAAAAAAAATTTGAATTTCGACATCTTGAATTCAAATTATGTTTTTCGCAATCACGAGTGTGTGTGTGTGTAGGCGTGTGTGTTTGTGTGTAGGGGTATGTGTAGTAGGCATGTGTGTTCGTGTCTGTGTGCTGGAATAAGTGTGTGAGTAATTGTGTGTATGAATGAGCGTGCGTGAGGGTGGAGTATGTGTATGTGTGTGCAGGCATATGTGTTTATGTCTATGTGCAGGCATGAATGTGTGGGTAAGTGTGTGTGTTTTTGTGTGTGTATGTGTGGGTAGTTGTGTGTATGTTTTTGTGTGTGTATGTGTAGGTGTCTGTATGTATGCGTGTGTGTATGTGTTTGTAGGTGTGTGTGTGTGTAGGTCTATGTGTGCTTGTGCAGGTGCGTGTATGTATGCGCATGTGTGTAGGACATGGATGCAACCTGGAGACGGCTTTCGCTAGAGGTGCAGCATCGTGAGGAGCCGGTCGACGGTGATGGTGCGGAGGGTGGCGGTGGGAACATAAAATGATAGCACGCCAAAAACAGTCAAATGAAAGCAATAAGCAATCGTGATTGCTCAAAAAAAAAAAAAAAAAACGTGTTTCCGATATAATAAAGGTAACAGTTTTCAAGGAGAGTCGACGGCTCTTTAAAAATCCTCGTCTGGAATAGTTTCGAAAATATTCATCAAATAAAAAACACCTTTCAAACAAGAGAAATATTCCTCAATATCGCCATTAGAACAAAACATATCATTCACCCTTAAAAATAACGTAAACAAAACCAGCAAGAGTCAGATTTTTTTTTTAAAGACTACGCATCCATTAAAATCGTACATGAAAACATTGCCTTGCGAAAACCAAACCAAAAGGGAATATATTTTAAATGCCATGCTACACATACAGAGAGAGAAACAAAGCCCCAATGCGTTAAGAACCACTTGCAAGAAATTTTACTTTTTGATACTCAAGCAAGAAATGGCAACAAATAATATTGTTCAGCTTTTCTTCAAGCTAAAATTGATCTCGCGCAAAAAATAGAGGAAGAAAATAACTTTTTAACTAAGAGAAAGTTTTTGAAATAAATTAATTCTTACTTCAAACGCTTATAACTTTTTTTGTAGTCATTTTTCGATATCCGTGGCTCTAGTCCTTGCGGATATTTTCGAAATGATTATTTTTTACGAGCTTTCCAACGGTACAAAAACCGAAAAAATCAGACCATTTCTTGGCATAGACGTTTGCTCAAGTGGACATAAAATTGAGTTTTTAATTAATATATCCGTTAATTAGCATCCTACGTGGATGAGGCTGGAATATTTGTAACCCTCGTAAAATTTCTAATTTTTTAATACCTGGTTCGACTCTGAACTCGAGCCCGTTCTTGAGAATTTCTCATATGAGTGCAGAACGTTCCCCATCCCGTTTCACACCCTTAAAATTGAAATTTCCAAAAATCCTTTCTTAACACGCGCTTACATTATAAAATTAACCTATGTTCCAAATTTCATCTTTCTAGTCTCAGTAGTTTTTGCTGAGCGTTGATTGTCAGTCAGGACAAGCTATTTTATATATACAGACTAGCTGCACCCGACGCGCGTTGCTACGCCAACAAAAAAATACATCATTATACTGATTTTCATGACAATCGGTTGAACGGGGCAGAAGTTGTAACTCTGCAGTGCCACCTGGTGGCGAGTGGCTTCAATGAGCATATTATGCACCTTCTCCGTGGAAAAATACATATATATAGCAATTTTCATAATAATCGGTCCAGGTATCAAGTGAAGCCGTGACTATACTCAAATTTTGTACTCACGCAGTTTGCAAGATCAATCAATCGCTAAAAAATATCAAATAGAAAAAGTTTTAAATCCCCCCGTTGCATGAAAAGCCGTAAAACAATAAAGAAAGAATTTATTTGTTCAAACTCAAGAAAAATGCTAACTTCTTATCAATGAGATCTTTCACGCGAATTAATTTCTGCAGCCGATCATTTTATTCGTATTTATCCAATGGATTGTGACTTAAATTGGAATAAAAAAGGAACTATCGATCGGATTTTTTTCGAACTGGTCTATAAACATTCCCAGTACCAAAAATAACAAACGGTGAAAGTTTCAGCCAATGCCGGGTAGTTTTTGAGTTCATGGATGACATACAGACAAACATTCATTTTTATATATATACTAATAGATAATTGGGATAACATATGGAAAAATAGTTGATATATATTCAGAGAAATTGCGAGTTTCCCTGCCTCACCCTGTATTAATAAATAATCTAACTTTTTATTAAGTTATTATTTAGTAGAATATCATTCAACATTCACAACAGTTTTTAAACGTCTGGGAATAGATTTCATTGTTTTTTTTCTTTCTTTCTTTTTCTTTTTTTTTTTTTTTTGTTTTGTGCAATTTCTGAGTAAGTGTTCAACCACACTTCGAGCCCTTACTGTTTCTAGTTCGCTCTTCGTTTCAATATCGTATTTTCGTAATCTAGCCTCCAGATATCGCTAAACATGTTACATTACCTTTGAATATTGCGATTGAGGAGATATTTTGTAAGCTTAAGAACAATTTTTGAGGCACCAGACGCAAACGTTGAAAACCATGTACTTCTTATCGTTATTTTGATTTAAAAAAAAAAGAAAAAGAAAAAGAAAAGAAAAAAAAAAGAAAAATTAATTTGAATTTTGACCTCTTGAATTCAAATTATGTTTTTCGCAATCCCGAGTGTGGTGTGTGTGTGTATGTAGGCGTGTGTGTTTATGTGTGTGTGTAGGGTATGTGTGTTTGTGTGTAGGGGTATGTGTATGTGTGTAGGCATGTGTGTTTGTGTCTGTGTGCATGTATAAGTGTGTGGGTAGTTGTGTGTATGAGTGTTTGTGTGTGTGGGGGGGATGTGTATGGGTGTAGGCATATGTGTTTGTGTCTGTGTGCAGGCATGAATGTGTGGGGGTAGTTGTGTGTAGGTGTGTGTGTATGTGTTTGTGTACGTATGTGTATGTATGCGTGTGTGTGTAGGATATGGCTGCAACCTGGAGACTGTTTTCGCTAGAGGAGCAGAATCCTGAGGAAGCCGGTCGACGGTGGTGCTGCAGAGAGTGCTGGTGTGAAAATAAAATCATAGGACATCAATACAGTCAAATAAAAGCAATAAGCAATCGTGATTGCTCAAAAAAAGTTGTTTCCAACAACCAAATTTTGGGCTAATGTTTCAAGATTTTCCTTTAAAATATTTATATTTATAGCATGATTCATTATTTCATCAATAAATTCCAAACTACTAAATCCTGATGCTGATATGCACTCTCACACAAAAGCACCTTCATCGTTCTGTTCCTCATTTTTTCTTCTCCTCACAATTAATTATACAGCATTTTAACCAAAAGTGTTGAATTTCTTTTCACCTACAAAGCGCGTATTTATAAGCGCGTATTTTTAGGAAAAATGCGTTGTGCTAAAATATGAGTAGAACGAGAAGAAAAAAAAAAAAAAAAATAATTTGAATTCTGACGTTTTGAATTCAAATTATTTATTTCGCAATCACGAGTTGCGACAAGGCCCTACTCATTGGAGTTATTGTTTCTAGAAACGGCTCCTGTCCCCCCAAACTTGCCCCTCTTCCTGGGTGGTTACGTGTGTATAGCTCTGTGTGTGTGTGCGTAGGCGCGCGTGCATGCATGTGTGGGCTTGTGCGTGTGCATAGACCTGTGTGTATGCACGTTAGGCGTGTGTACATGTGAGTGTGTATGTGTGTGAGCGTGTGTGGGGGGTAGGACATGGACGCCCCCGACCAGGAGAAACGGATTCCAGGAGTCGGTGCTCGGAGCCGCGCCTGCAGAGGCCGGTGGGCGGTGGTGCTGGTGTCCTTGGTCCAAGCTGAAAAAGGAACCACAACGCCAAGGATGGTCAAGTGAGAACAATAAGCAATCGTGATTGCTCAAAAAAAAGTTAATTTGAATTTTATCATCTTAAATTCAAATTATGTTTTTCGCAATCACGAGTGTGTGTGTGTGTGTGTGTGTATGTAGGCGTGTGTGTTTGTGCGTGGGGGGTATGTGTGTTTGTGGGTAGGGGTATGTGTATGTGTGTGTAGGGGTATGTATATGTGTGTGTAGGCATGTGTGTTTGTGTGTGTGTGCAAGCTCGAGTGCGTGGGTAGTTATGTGTATGAGTGTTTGTGTGCGTGGGGGCGGGGTATGTGTATGTGTGATTTGTTTGTGTTTGTGTGCAGTCATGAATGTGTGGGTAGTTGTGTGTATGTGTATGTGTTTGTGTGTGTGTATGTGTTTGTGTATGTGTGTATTTGTTTGTGTGTGTGTGCGTGTGTGGAGTTGTGTATGTATGCGCGTGTGTGTAGGATATGGGTGCAACCTGGAGACGGTTTTCGCTAGAGGAGCAGCATCGTGAGGAGCCGGTCGACGGTGGTGCTGGCAGAGGGAGGCGGGGGGAAATAAAATCATAGGACATCAAAACAGTCAAATAAAAGCAATAAGCAATCGTGATTGCTCAAAAACGAATAAAAATAGCACATATTGACAAGACAACAAGTTTCTTGACGCGTTTTCGTTTCACTCAAATGACTATTTGTCCATTTTCTATGCAGAATTTCGTCAGAAATGACTTAATACTTATTCATAAGCTAACAACAGATCTTAAACACTTCATTTTTTCGAAAATAAACCAGAATCTGAAAACAAATGCCTAAACGAGTGTCGTAAAATAACACGTTACGGTTTATTTATATATCTATGAGTAGTTAAAGAAACTTTTTACCTCTCTCTGTTTGCTCAGTCTTGGTTTAAAAGATTAAATATACTTTAATGTACATATCATAAACGCACACCCACGTATCATGTCTCATATTTAAAAGCATAAAAAGGAAAGAGTGTAAGAAATAGTTACAAAGTTGATACAGTTTGTGTTTACGCTTTAGTTTTTCGTTTTCGTGCGAGGGAAAAAATGTATGACAAAGGAGATCAGGTAAGAGCCTACAGCTCCTTTAGGCCCTTGCCACCTACGGATCTAGTGGACATCGTTTTGAACTATGTAGGGGAAAAGGTAGGTGTTTATTTATAAGTCGAATCAATAATATAATAAGAATCTGTTTATTTATAAGTAGAAAATCGCCCGTCAAGGAAAAACGTGTGAAAATTGCTTCTACATTTGAACGAAGCCATTGCCTGTTTGGTGATGTTTTGATAGTTGACATTTAAACCCTTACTCCATCAGTGGATGAACCCTAAACTCCGGTAGATAGCGTTCATCGTTGACCAGTTTTTCGTTTCTTCACTCTCCTAAAATCAGGGGCGGATACAAGGGAGGGGCGATAGGGACGATCGTCCCTCCCTTGAGGGACACTCCACCAGTAATTTTTCGAAAATGAAGTTCAAAAAACACAAATTTAGGCGAGTTTCATTGATGTTGGGAGAAGGGGGGGGGGGGGGTATGACCATATCTCGGAACTGTTTCGGAATGAAAGTCACAAATTTTTGTGATCAATAATTTAAAATCAGTATACATAGTAAAAAGTATGTAATAAAAATCAATCGCCCCTCCCTTGAAAAAATTCTGGGTCCGCCCTTGCCTAAAATGACTGTTTCTACCAGGAAACAGTTAAGTTACTGGATCCAGTACCGCAATTGCCTGTTTGGCGATATTTTTATTTTTGAAATTTAACTCTAACTCCAGTAGATGAAACATAAATTCTAGTAGATAGCGTTCATTGTTGACCACTTTTTCGTTTCTTCATTCCACTGAAATGAGTCTTACCAGTAAAACAGTCTAGCCTCGTCAAAATAAAGCCTTTACCTGCATGTCAAACATTATACAAAATATTATCAAATTAATCATACCGCGGCGCGAGTTTCATTGTTGGTGACGTCATAAGCGTTGCTCGATCAGTAAGGGCCTCTTCACATATCGGCCGTCCGTTCCGTCCATCAAGTTTCTTTCCTCCCGAAACAGGTTTTCTTTGCTGGTTGCCATGACAGCAAGCCGTCTTTGATGGGACCGGTTTCGATCTGAAGAACCTTGATACCTGATGGCCGTCAAAAGCAGGACAGCATTTAATTGGTTCCCGCCAAGCAGCGCACTCTTTTCTCTGGTGGGTGATTTCAGCCACGTGATTGATGTGCGGCGACCGAATGTGAATGCTACCCTGTTTTCGTCGGCAGTCCGTCACGTCAAAAAAACGGGATGGACGGGACGGATGGCCGATAAGTGAACTGCCCTTTAAGTTGGCTATTATAATGAGGATTGTTGCAAATTATGCTAATTTCTTCAGATGGCGCTGCTACGCCAGCTGTATAAGAAAGCTTGCTTCGTCTTTTTTTTTTTGGTTGTTGTTATTGTAATTCTGTTGTCCAGATAAGTGTTTTGGATAAAATAAGTCCAGTAAAAAACTCGAACAATTTAGCAGGATTGCGTGATTTGTAAAGGGTGTCCCAAAATTAACGCAAGATTTGAATTTGCCACCATTTTTTCAATAAATTGTTGGCAGCCATGAAAAAAGAACAATTTGACAGTTGAGAGTTTAGGGTTAGTAAAAATGGGGTGTTATTGTACCATACAGCTAGAGAGAGTGAAGCATTTCAATTATTGCATCAGGCATTTCCTAGTCGCGTACTCTCTCATTTTGGTCATCAGAATTGGCACGCTAGGTCGTGTGATTTAACATTTTTAAATTTCTTCTTATGGGGTTATTTGAATTCAAAGGTCTATGTCAACAAGCCCACAACCACCCGTGCATTACCGTGTTGCGATACCGAGCGCCAATAACAGTAACTGCTTGACCAGCCTCAACTTTCATTATTTCTGAAACAATTGTTCAATAATGAAAGCGCGTTATTGTATCGTATAACGCTCCATTTTTGATTACCCTAAACTCTCAGCTGTCAAATTGTTCTTTTTTCAGGGTTGCCAACCATTTATTGCAAAAATGGCGGCAAATTCAAATCTTGCGTTAATTTTGGGACACCCTTTATTTCGAATGCCAAACGCAAATCCGATCCCTTGAGTCTTTAGGAATCTAATCGGACAGTTTTAGTACGCTTTTATCAACTATTGTAATGAAGCTTTTTCCTTCGGATTTAGCATTAGAATTCAGTAAAAATCGCTCAGATAGTAGTCATTCTTTGGATGAGTTAATGTTATTTTTGTATACTGCAATAAATGCTGGGGAGAAAACTTCTCACATTAGCCCTTCAGAAACTACGGCTTATAGTAAAGGAAGCAAACGAAATTTTTCGTCGAAACAATACGGTGTAGATAAGTTTCAAAGAAACGGCTCTTCAGCTACGGAATTGGTTGTTTCGACAGAATCTGATACTTGTGTCTTTTGTAACATTTCAAATCATAAATCGGAGCAATGCAGCTCACTAACATTGGATGAAAAAAGAAATAGGTTGATTAGCTCAAATCGATGTTTCTTATGTTTGCAAATAGGTTGTCGAATTAGATTTTGTAAAAGCGGGAAAGTTTGCACGTTGTGTAGGAAACGTCATAATCAAGCTATTTGTTTCAAACAAGAAAATAAGAGGGTAGGTCAAAATGAAAATAAAATTTGTAGTGCTAACAAATCCGAAGTAATTGTAAATAGTAGCGAGACTATTTCTAATTATAAAGCGGATAAACAGAAGCAAGGTGTATTATTGCAATGTATTAAAACAGAAATAATCGGGAAAGATTCCTCTGAAGTAATTTTTATTATTTTCGATAATGGTTCTGAAAAATCTTTCATTTGCAAAAATATTTCAATGAAATTAGGTTTAAAAGTGTTAGGTACAGAAAACTTAAGTATACTAGCTGCGTGCCCGGCGTTGCATGGGCTACTTAAAAATGAAAGAGATGTCCAATTGATGTTTTTGTATTACTCTGACATCAGTTTCTAAAGCGCTAAGGAGTAAACAAATACGCGTAATACAAGGTTTGCAAAACACCAGTACAGCATAGTTTTGGCAAAAATCTCTTTAACTTTAATCATAGTTATCAATGACACAAGTTATGAGTATTTTCAATTAGCACAAAAGATGAAAATGCATGCATTATCAACTATAATCTGTGCTCACGTTAAAATGAGTTACATCTGATAGCCTATATCTGAAATATTTATGTACAATTACAATCAGCTTTTTACATAAAATGACACACACTTTTTGGTTGATTACGTGAAACTAAAGCACCAAGACTTATTAAATACCAATAAGCATTAATTTAATATCAAGCCATCAGATTCCAATTAAGCTTTAGTTAAAATCCTTAAAAAACAATCTTTTTTGTTCAACTCTGTTTCACTTAAAGAAATCCAAACAATCTTAATTTAACATGTTCTTTTAACGATACAAACTGTGTTTCAAAAATAGAAACAGGAAGGAAAAAGAGAGTTATTTCAATTCAAAAACTCACCCATGTGACGGGAAAAAGTCCAACAGAATAAACATAATTAGTCGCACATCCTAAATGTACCAAAATATGAGGCCAGCTAATGATAAACTTCCACTACAATCAATAAACATAGCTAAAGAAACAACTTTCATATGCTGAAAACAGTTAAGAACGTTCAATGTAAAAAATAAAAAAGGACAGACGATAAAATAAAGGCTATGTCCGTATAGAGCAACCAATTTGAAACTAATTTAAAATGAAATTCTAGATGGAAACGTTGTTTTAAGATTTGGACAGCAGCCAAAAAAAAACTCTTTTAAAACAATTATTAGAATTTTACTTGCTCACCCATATAGTACAGTAAAATTAGGCCAAAAAATGGCCAAACCCAAACATCCAAAAAAAAAAAGTGAAACCTGTTGCAAATTACTTCTTACCCTTCCAGCAAGAAGGGGTAAAAAGTCCCAGCACTTTGCGCGTCGGGTTTTGGGGGGAAGGGGGGGGGGGAGACGAAATAATCCTCTATTTAAATAAAAATAATTTCTATTACTTAAAAAATTAACTTTAGAGTGGTTACCTCGCAGAAACCACTCTAAAATAGTAAAACAATAAACTCTCACATAAAAAATTCTAATTAACCGGGGTGTACAGGCGGGGGAGGGGGGGGAGGAATGGGGGGGGGGGTGTCCATGCAGCAGCTTTGCGTCATTGGAATTTTTAAGGCAGTTTTTTCAAGGGGTATTTCTTTCTTTATTGAGGACTTTTATTCTTGATGGGTACTCCGTCACACTTAAGGGGTGCGCCATCGCTTTGAGGGGGGGGACCCTGAATTTACATTCCAAAATCACAGTGAGTGCACATTTGCAGTGAAGTTCACGAAAAAATTTCCCTGACTTAAACTTTTCCGAAGTACAAAATGCCTCACAATGATATGGTAATGTCAGAATGATAATTCTAAAAGATCTAATCGAGCTCAGTAACCAAATTATTTGTGACTGGAGTTATTAAACTGTTTAGAGCGCTGGAAAAAAAAATTCCTGTGCAGCATAAAAAAAGTCCAAATTGACCAAAGTTTCCCTACTTCTTCTTGATTAACTTACTTCAACTTCTCTACAATCTTTTGCCATCACCGTAAGAGTGGGACAAACCGGAATTGCCAATAGTGAGACGGGCAATGCTGCAATTCTGCACCCTCTAAGTCGGTGGGGGTTCTCATTTGCAAACACCAAGCTACCTCTCTTTTACGTAGCTGGTTATGTGAATTATGCTAAATATGCGGACATATACTTGCAACTCTATCTGAAACTTTTGAGTACATTATGCGATAAAAAAAAATTTGATCACATCAAGCATCAGCAATCCATCGATCTAACGCAGTGACAAATTCAGGTGGTCTAGAACCTGTAGTGATTCAACGATAGAACAAGTCTTGATGAGAGCAATGAGCAATACATCAATAGAATGCTAAATATTTACACCTTTTTGTCTCCCAGTTTGGAAATCTCAATCCGTTTCTAAAGCCCCAGAAGTTTCTTACCTCTCAAGTTGGTATGGGTATTGCTCGCTGATGATAAGGTGAGTTGCGATAAGACCTTTAACGTTCGGGTACTAACATCAAATCATATTGAAGTCAAACAATTTTGTGGCATTTCTTTGTAAATTAGGTAAGCACAGTTATGTCTTTAGCTTCTGTTACGAGAGTAGTTACTATCTGTAAAGATGTGTAAGCCCAAACCATCTTTTACATCGAATGGTATGAACAGTAAAGATGGAATAACAAATTGCTAAAAACTTCTGGTACGAGTTATGCGCTGATCCTCCATCAGTATTCGATGAATCTGGTTTCAGAAGGAAAGAAATCCTGTATCGTTAAAGTGCTTTTATCTGAAGCAAAAGGTTCATCCACCATCACAGAACGAACAGCTGGTGTCATATATGAGGCAATGAGAAGCAAAAGGGATGTAAGTGGACATTTTCAAGTTTTGAATAAAATGCGTTTAAAGATAAGATCCTAGGTAGACTTTCATTGATTTTTTTTTCTAAATCATGCTGTATAGAAGCAACTACCAGGTCTACTAGGACCATTTCTTGCCCCAAAATATAGGAGAGGTTCACCAACCATTTGTACTGGTTATCTCCAAATTTTTAATTTTGCCCTTTGCTTCTCACTGCCTCATATGTAATAGAAGGAAGATACCCGCTTGAACATATTTTTGGTAATGATATGTAAGTTTCAAGGGAATATGCCAGCAATGCAGCGTGTAGGTCACTTGTAAGTATGGGAAAGCTAGTGTCATTTTTGATGAGTGTAAAGAAAGCACCACAGAAATATAAATGAAGTCCTATTACAACAGCCAAGCCTTCTGCTCTAGAAGACTTTCTGCGTCTCAAATCTTGTGCTTGCTCTGAGGGGTTCATTGGATATAGTGAATGTTTGAAAAGTCTGAAAGTAGACTGAAGTGCTCAATTATATGCACAAACTGTGTTAGACAGGAGCGCCAACTTGCAAAAATTATTGAGGGGGCTGGACATCTCCGGGGGTTTAGGGTGTTATGTAATCCCTCAGAGGTCCCCCACCCCAAATAAAGGTCAGATTTTTGAACCTTGTTAATGCCATATTTTCTGGTGTGTATAATTTTAACAAACAGTATATGACACGGCGTTTTCGAAGTAAAAGAATCTAAAAATTGGTTTACAAATTTTCTGGTTCAACTTTTAAATCATATCACTTGTCTTAGTAAGAGATTTTTTTGTTCTATTTTATGGGGAGCCGTGCAGTTCCGTAGCTAAGCATTGATGTTATAAGGTAGGAAGGATACTTGACTTGAATGGAAAGGCACTCCCAGAGACGGCGACTTTTTTAAAAAATGGGGGGGGGGGGGGACCGGGGGAAATTTTCTAAATTTGAGATGAAAAACAGTGAGTTTTAAAGTTTTTTTTAAGCATTGTAAAGTCATATAATCAACATTAGAACCCCCAAAACTCGACAAGCCTGACACATAGCTTTTGGCTTTGAAAAAAGGAAAAAATAAATACAAACACACACAGTATTTTCGTAAAAAGGTAATTTAATTTACTCATGTTTTTTTTAAGACCAGTTGTTTTTTCATTAGTTACACCGGCTAACATATTCAAGTGTAAACGCAGTCTCTCAATGTCTAGGTTGTTTTTGAAAACTCGATTTTTCAAAATTTGTTTCACCTCTGTTAAATAAAAGCAAAGCACTTTAGTTCAACTGCAATGATCTGTGTGAGTCCAGTTGATGTAAAGAGCCCAATAATGCAAGATTGCACCATTTCACAAACCTCAATATAAATTGCCTTTGGGATTTTGAAAGCGTGCGGTGAGCTGGCTTCGTTGTTTTCATACTTTGGTATACGTAGACTCCGAGGAAGCGAAGGATCATCATTTTGTGAAGGTTTTTCTTTTAAACACAATTCCCAAAAGTATTCAAAACTATCACGCCTCCCATTTAATATACAAATCAAACCCTCATATATTTTTTCCAGATCAGCAACACTAAGATGAGCTCGCCGCAGCGCTGCCCACCGGCAACAGATTTGACCCGTATGTTCGCACACTGGGACAAATTCTAAGTGTGCTTGCAGCGCTATAACACAATCATTATTCGCACTACTCGTTTTCAGTTAACCTGCTTATTACCGTAATAATTATTTGTTTTAACTCATTACTGAATGTATTTTACAAGGTAAACTATCTTCAAACAAGGAAAATAAAAGATAAATTTATGAGTTTAGAAAACATAATATAACTAATACTTTTCTTGATTTATTGAGGGGGCTCTGCCCCCTCAAAAATATTTTTGAGGGGGCTCGGGCCCCCTCAGGCCCCATGGAGTCGGCGCCACTGGTGTTAGACATAGCTGCAACAATAACGATTTTGCTGAGGATCTAGATTCCAAAAAACATCTTGATAACGAAGACTTTTTGTTACAAGCTTAGGAGAAATCATTTGAAAGCAAAAAACAGTTCAGCGTTATTTTTCTGGCCATTTAATCAAATGTGCACCATCAGAGGGGGTGGGGGGGAGGATAATATTTTAGTACATAATTTCGTTTTGGGACGTGAGCTACTGTTCTTATGGGGTGGACAGTCCTGATTTATGCATTTTAGATTTGCATGAAATAATACTTCTGCTTGAAATAAAAGGTGGGGGGGGGGGGGTGAAGATTTATTTTATTTGGCAGAGGGGGGGGGGGGTGTTGTAGTTTTGAGAGGAGGTGCACCATCGCTCTTGGAAAATGGACACACTTGATTTCTAACAATTTTCTTAGCATAAAATAATGTTTCCATATGAAATGTATGGAGGGGGGTTCGGGGGGGTACTGCTTCGCTTTACGGGGATAGGGGGGCTCTGTAGCATTTGTGGGTTTTGTCATCCCTCTTGGGGGTCAAACACCTTTAATTTTATGCTTTTAAATTTAGTATAACATAATATTCTCACTTTAAATTTATTCTAAAAAAATACTCAAAACTGCAATTTTTAGATGCCCCCTATTCCAAAACCCGACGCACAATGGGGTGGGACTTTTTACCTGTTCTTATTGGGAGGGTAATAAACAATTTGCACCAGGTTTAGCTTTTTTTTTTTTGGATGTTTGGGTCCGACCCCTATTTTTACTGTACTAATATGCAAAATGGCAACAGGAAAGAAATAAAAATTCCTGAATAACGTTATGTTAATTAACGTTTTAATTAATATCTCCGCTAATTAAAGTCGCACAATTACGAGATTGGTCCTATTGCTTTCTTTGAAAAATTTCGAATTGATCCGTATCTCGTTTGATTCGCGATTCGCAGCGGTTCTCGAGAAGATCGATCTTCAGATAGACAGACAGACAGACGGACGCGAACAGATTTTAATATTACAGTGGATTTTCATTCGGATTCAGTATTCCAAAGCAACAAGTTTGCAAAAGAGTCGAAGTTAATTTAAAGAATTTAGTAGATGGGTCTAGATGTAGTATTGAAGCGTTAGAAATAGATGAAATCTCGAAGGGAATGATAAGTTTGCCTAATGAAAATATATGGAAAGATTTAAACTCGATGGGTTACACTTTAACATACAGTGTGGATGAGCTAACGTATAATAAGAAAATATCGCTGCTTATAGGAGTAGATAATTATTGGAATTTAGTTCATAAAACTGAGCGATTAAATTCGTCTTTGGTGGCGATAGAAACAGCCTTAGGTAGGTCTGTACAGGGAAATTTAGACAGTAGTACGTTAACTTCAGTGAATTTAGTCCTTCATTCAGATGATTCT
The DNA here is from genome assembly GCF_026930045.1 of Uloborus diversus. Classification (NCBI taxonomy): domain Eukaryota; kingdom Metazoa; phylum Arthropoda; class Arachnida; order Araneae; family Uloboridae; genus Uloborus; species Uloborus diversus. The sequence goes on along the minus strand of NC_072736.1, from coordinate 14,839,680 downwards.
ATTTCGTCTGAATTGAAACGATTTTGGGAATTGGAAAGTTTAGGGATACGGGAAATGAAAGCGAATGTTCTCGGTGTTAGCGAAAAGGAAATCTTGGATGATTTTAGTAATTCTATTCAATTTTCAAATGGGAGATATTGTGTGGAGTTGCCGTGGAAACCAGGAATGAAGGAAAAATTAGCCGATAATAAGGAAAATGCAGTTAGGCGTTTTCAGGGGTTGATTAAAAGGTTTGGAAATAGTCCTCCATTTTTTGAAACTTATAAGGGAGTGATTGTTTGCGCTTCTTGGAGAAGGTATAGTAGCAGTTCCGTCACTAGATGTCATTTAATCAGGGATTTTACTTGCCTCACCATGCGGTAATTCGTGAAGACAAATCTACGACATGTTTGCGAATTGTGTTCGATGGCTCTGCTCATGAGGATGGACAGTTTTCACTAAATGAATGTCATTGTAAAGGACTCAATTTATATCCAAATCTTTTTGAGCTGTTGCTAAAATTTAGACAAAGTAGAATCGCATTTACTGCTGACATAAAACAAGCATTTTTACAAATTGAGGTATCCGATTCGGACAGAGATTTTACTCGATTTGTTTGGAAGAATGATTTAAAATCAGAAGAAACGACTGTGCTTCATTTTAATCGCGTTTCATTTGGACTAAAACCCAGTGCGTACCTCCTATCTGCAACCCTGAAATATCATTTTGAGAGGCTTCGTGAACAATATCCTAGCACTTGCGAACTATTGTTAAGCTCCATGTACGTTGATGACCTGATTGGGGGTCGAGAAGAAGTAAATGAAGCTTTGCAGACTTGTATTGAAAGCATAAAAATTCTGAAAGAAGCTGGCATGGTGCTTTGCAAATGGAAGACTAATTCGCGCGAATTAATTTCTCTGATGAAAGAAAACAATATTGACTGTGAACAATCCGAAATTAGACTCCAGCAGTATGATTCTTCTTCGAAGGTGTTGGGTCTTATTTGGGATCCAGAAGAAGATGTTTTCAGGTTCTGTATGAAAGAGCTATCTCGAATTCTAACCTACCGTATCAGCACAAAGCGTTTCGTTCTGCAAGTGGTGGGTCGTATTTACGATCCTATAGGATTTCTCGCGCCTTATATCATCATCGTGAAGTGTATTCTTCAAGAAATTTGGAGTTCCGATGTTGATTGGGACGAAGAGCTGCCGAAACCATTGGACCACAGGTGGCAGATGTGGTGCGATGAAGTTGAGAACTTGAACAGTGTGAAGAGACCCAGATGTTATCTGCATGAGTTAAAAACTGATAATTTTAAAAATTTTGAAATTCATTCTTTTTCAGATGCATCTGTTTCTGCTTATAGTACTGTATTATATTTGAGTGCCGTTGCACAAGATGGTCGAATTGTTACTAGTTTATTTGTTCTAAAAGTAGAGTAGCACCCCTTAAATCCCTTACATTACCACGATTAAAATTAATGGGTGGATTATTGTCAGCAAGATTAGTAAAGCAAGTAAGTGATTGCTTAAAATTTAATACAAAATGTTTTTATTGGACAGACTCTACTATAACACTTTGTTGGGTCAAAAGTAATTCTTGTAAATATAAGCAATTTGTAAAAAATAGGGTTGAAGAAATTCAAACGTTAAGTGATCCTAGTATGTGGTTCCATTGCCCTGGTAAACAAAATCCCAGCGATATAGTTAGCAGAGGCATGTATTCAGCAGACCTGGCAAAAAATAGTTTGTGGTGGAACGGACCACCATGGTTACAACAACCAGCTGAGTGTTGGCCAAACATGAGTACAGAAGTCAAACACGATGTCGGAGATCTTGAGTTTCGTAAAGAGTTTGCAAGTACTGTACAAAATAGTTGTGTTGTAAATCCTCCTAAATATTTATTAGATTTAAATAAGTATAGTAGTTTGACAAAAGTGTTAACAATAACTGTGTTTGTTAAACGATTTATTGCTAAATTGGAAAAACATGTATCAAATACAGGACCTATTTCTGCAGTTGAAATGAAAGACGCAGAAGATTCCAGGATTAAGTTTGAACAAAATGTTGTCTATTCTTCGGAATTACAATGCATTAAAAATGATAAGCAAATTCCTAAAACCTCTAGGCTTTTTAAATTAGCTCCCTTTTAAGATGAAAATAATATTCTACGCATAAAGGGTAGACTGGAAGAAAGCCAGTATTCAATAGATGAAATTCATCCTATAATTTTACCAAAACAATCTAAATTAACTGAATTGTTAATTATTAGGGAGCACAACAAGATATTTCATGGTGGGGTGTCTGCTACCCTTGCCAGAATTAGACGTAAATTTTGGATTCCGAAGGGTAGACAAATTGTAAAAAAGGTTATAGGGAGATGTTTAATTTGTAAGAGTTACTCCTTAAAACCCCAAAACAAATAACGACGCAACTGCCGCAAAATCGCATAATTGATACTCCTCCCTTCAGTGTGACTGGAGTGAATTTCACTGGTCCAGTTTTTGTTAAATCTGAAAAAGGTAGCCCTCAAAAATCTTACATAGCTTTATTTACTTGTAGTGTAACAAGGGCAATTCACCTTGAATTAATTACGAATATGACTACGAAAAGTTTTATTTTAGCATTAAAGAGATTTATAGCTAGAAGGAGTAGTTGTAAATTTCTAATTTCTGATAACGCGAAGACTTTAAAAAATACAAATGACATTTTAAAAGAGTTTTCTAAAATTGTGATAGCTAATGAAGTTAAACATTTTATTGCTTTAGAAGGCGCAATTCATAGCCCTTCATGCCCCATGTTGTTGCGGATTTTATGAAAGGTTAATGAAAAGTGTCAAAGATCCATTGCGAAAAACCCTTGGCAGAGCGCTACTTAATTTTGAGGAAATGTCAACTATTCTTTCGGAAATTGAATTTGTTTTAAATAACAGACCTCTTACTTACGTTACTAACGACATAAATGAACCAAAGCCCCTAACTCCAGCCCATTTTTTGTATCCAGGACAGGAAAAACCTAGTTATTCGATCTATTTTGCAGAAGTGTTTAGTAAAAATTCAAGCAGAGAAAATTTAACCAGAAAGAAATTATTCATGACTAGAATTCTGCATGAAGTTGGAATTTAAAGAACAACACCTTCTTCAATCACGCGCAATGCTCATAACTTCTTAAATCCTCTGCCAGAAACTAATTTGAAGCAAAATGCTATAGTATTTTAGTTGAAGAGTTAGAAAAATCAAAACTACTTTGGTCACTAGGTGTGATTGAAAAAATATTTATGGGTCGTGACGGAAAGGTACGTTCCTGTATGGTGCGTACTTCAAAGAGACTGTACAGAAGACCCATTTAACTGCTGTATCCTTTTGAAGTTTAAGTTTGTTCGATTATATTAATTTATCATGTTTGTAAATTTATTATTCTATTATTTGAAGTATTAACAAAATTTGTTAAATCGGTTACTGTTTGTTGATTTAATATGAACATTTTAATTCTATTTATAAGTTTGTAAAATTTAAGTTTGCAACACATTCATTTAGAATTAAGATTTCAGTTATTATTTGAACTTTTATGTGTACAGTGTACAGGTGGGGTGTGTTGCAAATTATGCTAATTTCTTCAGATGGCGCTGCAACGCAGCTATATAAGAAAGCTTGCTTCGTCTTTTTTTGGTTGTTGTTGTTATTGTAGTTCTGTTGTCCAGATAAGTGTTTTGGATAAAATAAAATATGGTTAAGCCAATAAGAGTCTGGTTTCTTGGAGATACAACGGCCATCGTGAAATGATCAACAAGGATAAGTGTAGATAAATGTTGATATACAGTAGTTAATTCCCGTCATATTTTGCCTTGGTACCCACTACGGAGTCTGTTTTACCATATGTGCTATCGTAACTCTCGAATTTAAGAAATAGAAAAGTAACGTTTTCACGAAGTGTCCGTAGTCTCGCGCGTCCGACATTTTTTATACACGAAATTTACTTTTGAAATCATATTGCAAACTCTTGATGTTGTAATAAGAAAATACAATAGCTGTCCTTTAGTATGAAATTTATCATATTTAGGCTATTACTGTAGCTTTGTCAGCATATTTGTATTTCATGCTATAAAGCTCGAGACCAGAAATTCTGAATACAAGCCACTGGCTACCAGAGTCAGGAAAAATGACAGTCACTTTTGACTTTTGGTAGCCATTTTTAAAAAATATATATCATCGCCTCAGAGCAACAGTAGGATATCTTAGTATTATTCCTGGGATTAGATGTCTTAGGCTGCGTTCGGAAACGATCCACCGGTTACACCGCGTGGTTAGTCCGGTGTGGTTATGACGTATTTGGAATTTCTCTAGGAATTCCGGTAGAACAGCTGTGTTTCCGAACGCTCGTGGTTAAACCGCGGTAGTTCTAGTTCAGCAGCAAACGACACTCCAATCAACGCGTAACTTTCATAATAGGCAAGTCACGTGCGTTACGATCAAAACATGAGACACGACCGGATTGGCCAACACAGACTTTGTGACGTTTGTGATCTCGCTAACCGCTTCCAGACAGCGGTGCCACAGGTTGCTACCAAGTCGACCGCCAGAAAACAACCGCAGTGTTTCCGAACGCGGTTAAGTGACGTCACCGGTTCCACCGCAAGCGTTTCCGAACGCTTGCGGTTGCACCGAGGCGACCGATCCGCGTTTCCGAATGCACCCTTACTGTCTGACCACGGATTGTATGGAAGGACAAACATCCGTTTTACAGCCGGAAATGGACGAATCTATTATTTTTTACACATGTCAGCTTTTGCAGAAGCAGTCTCATTCAAATGAGCGGAACACGCGCACCACATTTTTACTTTTCCCCCTTATTCAGATAGATTCGTCTCATCTGGACATTTGAAAATTCCATGCAATCCGTGGTTGGACAGTACTGTTGCTCTGAGGCGACGATATATTCAGTGCAAAAAATAAATAACCAAGGGTAGTCAGTACCCCCTATACCGTCAATTTTAATTTGCACAGGTTCATGTACCTTTTTCTGAAAATCTATTAAAGATACAATCATGAAATTTTTTCTGTACCTTAAGTAGACTCTTTTCTCTATATTGAAGTAAAATTTTACAAAAAGAAAGCTTAGTTTTTTTTAAAAAAAATTCTAATGTGTAATTCACTGTATTTTTTTCAAAAAATGCTATTTTGCACCACGAACTCAGCTCTATAAAAAATATTTTTCGATTATGAGAAAAAATTTACTTCAGTATATGCAATTAAATGCATGGAATAGGTGGCAAAAATTTCAAAGCCTAACACAATTTAGTTTCTGAGAAAAAGGAACATTAAGTTTTAAAAATATCATTTCGAGATATTGCAATTTAAAGGGGAAAATCATACTTTATCAAAGTAGGTTTACATTTTTTTAAAGCTTATTTTAACTTACTTCTAATATGAGCACGATCAAGAAGTTTTTATCATTAAAAAGGTATTGAAATGGAGTTTCAAAATATATCAAAATATCGAATTTTCGAAAGTATTTAGGATACTGACTCCTCTTAAGAGGTATTCTGAATTACGTTGCCAAGGTGGCGACTTAATTCAGAGTCAGAATCAGTCGAAGCCTCCTTCGACTGATGCGCTGAACGTCTCAGGATTGGAAGCCTGTTGTCGTAGCACGATATATACGATATGGTTTTTCTTTACTAATAATAAAGCGGAACGTCTCTCTGTCTGGATATTTGGATCTCTCTCTGTCTGTATCTCTGTGACGCGCATAGTGCCTGGACCGTTCGGCCGACTTTCATGAAATTTGGCACAGTTTGTAACATAGGGGTGAGCACTAGGGTGAGTCATAGTTATATAGTAAAAAAAAAGTTTCCGATTTCCATCGGGCAGAGCGAGAAAAAGGTGCCAAATGACGTTTTAAGATTATATATAAAGTTTCATTCGAGTTCATTTTCTGCCTCCGGATTGAGTTTGAAAAACCCGTATTTAAAGAAAAAAATCTATTTTCATTAAAAAGCTGAAAAAGAAAATTACTAATACGTATGTGTAACAACTTAAGGTTGTCGAAGTACTGATCATTTATTTACAAAAACGTTTATGATAATCATTTACTTTCAAAGTTAAAAATATTCGTCTTAAAACAGCTTGAAAGTTTTTACTATCTAGTTTTGGCATCAGTTTCCGAGAATCCAGTTGGTTCTTCATTAAAGCTTCTCTTTCTGCACAATGTAGTTGAAACTTATGTCAATTTTAACTGCTTTTTCCACATGGATGCCCATTCCCAAAGAGTGAACCCTCCCCCCCCCCAGAACGAGAGCCCCCCCCACCGAAATTTTTTTTCAAAAATCTGTAAAATCAACTTCTTAAAAATTTTAATGCCGCAGTCTGCGCCATGAACCCTCCTGATGGTGATCACCCCTGCCTTTCAAATAGCCTGTGTTTATGGCAGGCATAGTAAGCAGTTCTTTTTTGCCTAAAAGAAAAAATTTAAAATCTTTTTCAGAGACTGATTTCAGTATTAGTGGATCAGACACATTTTTCCAGTCATTGAGATCAATGTAAGGTTATGCATCAAAGTTAACAACAAGAATGAAAAATTTGTGTTTTGGGAGTCTACTTAGCTGAACACCACACGAGCTTCTAAAATCCAACGTGCAGGGACTGATTTACGGCAGGGCATTCGGGGCACCAAAGGAAAGGGGGCACCAAATTTCTGTCATCATTTTTTTTAGGGACCAGTGTTCGAGGCTTCTAAGTAAAGGGAATAAAAAAATTTTTTCATTTGACTTTTTTTTTATTAATTGAAAGAATATTTGCCAATTGTTGTGGAGAACGATCACTATCGCTATTGAAGAGAATTAAGTGTCCTTTGCGTACTCTCATTTCTGATAGTAAATTATCTTTATTAGCTCTATTATCAATAGAAAGAAGTTTGACCTAAAACTTGATTATGAGGACATTATAGATGAATTTACTACAAGAAAACAAAGGAGAAAACATATAAAGAATCATTGATGCACAGAAAGCACATTATGATTTACCTTTACCATTTGTATCAAAGTTTTTCCATCTGCAACTGTAAAACTTTTTTTAACCTGAAAACCATAAATTTATTTTAGATTTATATTAAACTAGTGGCACTCGCACGGCTTCGCCCGTAATAGAAAAATTAAAGGTCTTTTGTTTCGCTTGTATATTTACAAATAATGTATGGTGAATTTTCTCGCCAATTGGCTTGTACCGACGTTACAGTTCCACGTTATGATAATTTCGTATCTCGCCAAATGGCTTGTGCCCATGTTACGGTTCCACGTTATGATAATTTCGTAATTTATGATAGTTTTTTTCTTAAAAAAACTATCATAAATTACGCCAAATTTCATGAAAATCGGCCGAACGGTTTAGGCGCTATGCGCGTCACAGACATCCAGACATCCTCCGGACAGAGAGACTTTCTGCTTTATTATTAGTAAAGATGATTTCTTTCAAAACATCTTAATTATTAACTTTTTTCTTATGAAATCGGTATTTAAAGTTTTCTTTCTATCAAAATAATATCCAACGCTTACCATCATATTTTTTGTGTGTGGGGGGGGGGGGGGCACCATATTTGTCAGTGCCCGGGGGTGTGTAAATCGGTCCCTGCCAACGGGCTGCCAATTCACGGATGTGCTGCTCCAAGTCTGTCAGCATTCCAAGAAGTTAATTTTTAGGACATACGAAAACACTATTTCTTTCGGATTACGAGATCTATTTTCAATTCAGTGGATAAATACGAATCTAGTTGCTGCGGTTTTGAACAACTGCCGAGCCAATCTGCACATAAAGGGTAACTTTTGATAGCAAACCAGATTGCAGCATAAACTTAGACGACTTATATTGCAAGAACTATTAAATTTTCAGAAGGAGATTCCACTGAAGCACACAAACGTAGAATTCGATTAGCACGAGTTAGCTATAGAACATGAGACATTTTGCTAAGCTTTAGCTCTTGCCAGGGCAGATTTTCGTGCTGTTTTGCGCTGCCTACGGAGCATGTTTTTCTCAATAAAATCTTAAGTGGTGGGGTAAAGTACTGCTGAAGCAATAGCTACTCCAGCCCTGTCGGATACTTTGTATCTATCACATGTCCGTGAAAGCAAATTAAAGTCCACTGTATTGCTTGTAGTAGTAAATTTATCGATACAGTATAAGAGTTTGTAGATTGAAGCTTGTACAGGACCCTCTTGAATTTATCCTCACTGTCCGTATCCGATAGAAGAGATGCGATGAAGTAATGATACTAAAACTGTCTTCACTTTCTGCATGAGGCTGAAGCTGCGATTTCTCTCCCTCTCTCTTTTTTTTCGGACAAATGTAGTCGTTAATGTCTGTGCATTTGCTGTTTGCGAGATGATTTGTCAAACAGCAATTTACTAGCTTGGTAAAATGATTCTGATTATTGAGCAATCACGATTGCTTGTTGCTTTCATTTGACTGTTTTGATGTCCTATCATTTTATTTTCTCACCGCCACCCGCCGCACCATCACCGTGGGACCGGCAGCCTCACGATGCTGCTCCTATAGCGAAAGTCGTCTCCAGGTTGCTTCAATATCCTACACTTACGCGCATACATACACGCACGTGCAAACAAACACATACACACGCATACATACACATACACAAATGCATACATACACCTACACGCATACATAAACACATTCATACACCTACACACATACACAAACACATACACCTACACACATACACAAACACATACACCTACACACATACACAAACACATACACCTACACACACACTCATGCCTACACACACATAGACACAAACACTCATACACACAACTGTCCACACACTCATACCTGCACACAAACACATACACCTACACACATACACAAACACATACACACACATGCATACATACAGACACCTACACATACACACACACGCATACATACAGACACCTACACATACACACACACCTACCCACACACTCATGCCTACACACACATAGACATCCCCCCCCCACCACAAACACTCATACACACAACTGCCCACACACTCATACCTGCACACAGGCACAAACACACACGCCTACATACACACACACACACACACACACACACACTCGTGATTGCGAAAATTATAATTTGAATTTCAGATGTCAAAATTCAAATTAATTTTTAATTTTTTTTCTTGGTTATTTTCAAATAGGATTTCAAAAGACTGCTGCTGCATTTCAAGAGGTAGATTTTTAGCATCTCTTACTCATTTATGTTGAACAGTAGGGCGGGAGCGTTCGACCTAATTCACACATTTCAGCCAATTCTAACACCTAAAATTGCAAGTGTGAATTTAAACCAAAAGTGCAAATTGAAAGTTTGATCACTTGTTTCGGTAAACGAAGTAACATTATTATTGCAATCTTACATGGAACGTATCCTATTCGGGTAAGGGAATCCAAACTTCAAACTCAACCCGGAGGCAAAAAGACTCATCGGAATGGAATAAAATTTCACACATTTTAGTTTGAGACCATTTAGCACCTTTTTAATCCTCTGCCCCTTAACGTTTCGAAAAACAAATATTTTGACTCAGCACTTCGAAGCGATTTTTCGAAAATTCGATTCTGTTCTTTTTTTTTCTTCCAATTTTAAGAACATTTTACCGGGCAAATTATCATAATGTGGAAGAGCAAATTACCAAATTATCATAACGTGGAACAGTAACATGGGCGAGCAAATGAACGTAGCAAATTGGCGGGAAATTCATCATCCATTATTTGTAAATATACAGGCGAACCAAATAACCTTTTAATTTTCTACTACGGGCAAAGCCGTGCGGGTACCGCGCTAGTTAACAATATAATGGTTGCCCGTTGGCTTCTGGCCAGCTCTAATCTAGAGTTTTATAATGGCAGCTTACTAGAACATTCTAAATGCAATGAGTGATGTGGTTTCAGTAAAGTTTGACCTGGTATTCAGTTCAAGGTATATTAGTTCTGTAGTGTATGTTTTAAATATCGTTAATTTGCATTTTATAAAAAATTAAGTTTCATTAAACTGTGGTTGTGTCATAACGCGGGTGTGAAACATGTATGATATGTATTGCAGCAATTTTTTAAATCCTTATTTCTTTATATATATTTCGTTTCAGTTTCCCATGCCCTTCGAAAACGCTGTGGACGTAGGATGTGGACCCGGTCAGAGTACAATCGTTCTGTCTCCATTCTTTCGTTCCGTTCTCGGATGTGACGTCAGTAAAGCTCAAATACACGAAGCGAATGTCGCCAGAAAAGCTTCAAATATTGATTACAAGTAATTTTTCCTGAAATACTTAAAACGTTTCATTTGCGAAAGGTAATGTTTAGTGTCGTATTACATTGCAAAATCTTCAAACGAATACTGCCGTGGGAAGGTGAAGCGTAGTATCTGCAGAAATGAATTTTCGAGATAGGGTAACGCACCAGTAACTGAAATGCTGAAGACATCGCTCAATTTTCTGAGCCTTTTAATGTATTTAGACTTTTTAAACTACTTTTCTCTCATGGCACTGCATCTCATCTAACGTTTAGCTGCTAATAGATCCTCTGAATGAGTTAATTCTATTTTTCTTTGCTCCATTTCGAAAAATGGTCCGACCCCCAGTAACAGACACCGACAGTTCTGATGATACCCAGTAACAGATAGGATGAGGAAAAGATGAGTAATGGATATAATTCCCGTTTTCTCTTTAAAATGAGCAAAAGTTCTTTATTATTAACACGCTTTTATTAGCTTCACCTGTATGTATGTATGTATGTATATATCGTGTGACGGAATCTTGCAGCTCAAATTTCGCCCACTTCCTGCGATCGGATTCTTTTGAAATTTGGCACGCGACCTCAGACCCGATGATAATGCAATATTCTGTAATCAGATTAATTAATTCACTCTTTTAATTGTTAGTTTCCTCCAATTTTAATCAATATTTTGGCATAAATCCAACAATGTGAAAAAGGAAAAATTAAAAAAAATATATATTAAAAAATGCTCGCAAAAATTATTTAAAAATATCTACAAAAAGATTTAATTTTTCTGCATCAGACAAAATTTGTTCCAATGTTCCAAGGTAATTAGAACATGAAATATAATTGTTTTTCACTAATTTCATGCCAAAATTTAGGTGAGCCTTCAATTGGAAATTCATTGCTGATCAGACCATTGTTGAACAAAACTTTTATTCAAATGCATCTCAAATTTTCAAAGTAATGTAGATGTGATTTCCGCAAACATACATCGATGACTCACAGTAGCTTCCCATCGGGGTGCCCTTGTCTCAACTTTAAGATATTACCTCACACTCGTTTTATAAATAATTTCGTCAATTCAACTTTTACGAAAAGAAGTAATTGCAATTTTGCCTGATAATTCTCCAACATAAAACTAAAAAACAGAAAAATAAAATAATAGTTTAAAAAACTAAAAAAAAAAACACGCTTTCGTAGCAAAATGAACTAAAAAGTGAAAAATAATCTTTGGATGATAGTAGTTGACCAATCACTTAATTTTAATGTAATACAAAAAAGCGTGGGGGGCTTCTTATCAGTTGCCTTGAATTTCTTCCACTTGTTGTCTAAGCAAAAATGTAAATAGACAGCACTCCACGATTTTTTGTATTACATTAAAATTAAGTGATTGGTCAACTACTATCATCCAAAGACTATTTTTCATTTTTTAGTTCATTTTGCTACGAAAGCGTGTTTTTTTAGTTTTTTAAACTATTATTTTTTTCTTTGCTCCATTTCGAAAAAATGGTTCGACCCCCAGTAACAGACACCGACAATTCTGATGATACCCAGTAACAGACAGGATGAGGAAAAGATATAATTTTCCTTTTCTCTTTAAAATGAGCAAAAGTTCTTTATTTTTAGATCTAAAACCTTATTAAATGAACAAGAAACTCTACAAATGGTGTCTGTTCATAACCTTCCACCACTGCCTTGTAAACACCAACGGCTCAAAAAAGTCACTTTGATAACACTACATGGTTGCACCGTATTCAAGGATCGCAGCAACTTCAGCTTTACCCGCCTAAAATTCTTATTATTTAAATCCAAACTTATTAATTATGACTGTTTGTTACTGGACCCTTGTCTGGTACTGATGGTGCAGCTACCCTAGTTGAAGAAACGCGTTTTGGATTTCATACCAAAAATTATGAAATGTTACTATTTGACGTCTTTTTCGTGCTTTATTTTCAGAGTAAAACCAAATTAGTAAGCTTGTACAATAAAAGTAGAGTACAACAGAGGACAAAAATGCAAAATAAAAAATACATTAAAAAAACAAAATTGAATTTTTGACAACTTGAATTCAAATTATGTTTTTCGCAATCACGAGTGTGTGTATGTGTGTGTATGTGTAGGCGTGGGTATCTGTGTAGGCGTATGTATGTGTGTAGGCACGGGTATGTGTAGGCATGTATGTGTGTGTGCAGGTGTTTATATGTGTGTGTATGTAGGCATGTGTATGTGTGTGCAGGTGTATATATGTGTGTGTATGTAGGCATGTGTGTGTGTGTGTGTGTGCAGGTGTATATGTGTGTGTGCAGCTGTATATATGTGTGTGTATGTGTGTGCACCCGTATGTGTGTGCAATCGTATATGTGTGCAGGCGTATGTGTGTGTGCAGGCCTATTATGTGTTTGAAGGCGTATGTGTGTGTGTGTATGTGTAGGCATGTGAGCGGAGGATATGGACGCAACCGCCCAGGAGGAGCGGATTGCGGTGGACAGTGCTGCTGATGTAGAACCAGCACCAGAGTAACAGCACCTGCAGGGGCCGGTCAATGGCCGTGCTCGCAGATGCATAGTTTCAATCTTCAAAGGACGTGGACATCATCCAACGGCCAAATGAAAACAATAAGCAATTCGTGATTCCTCAGAAAAAAAAATATTAATTTGAATTTTTGGCATCTTGAATTCAAAATATGTTTTTCGCAATCACGAACGTGTGTGTGTATGTGTGCGCGAGTGTGCTTGTGTAGGCGTATGTGTGTGTGTTTGTGTAGGCGCATGTGTGTGGGTGCGTGTGTATGTGAATGTATGTATGCATGTGTGTGTTAGTGTTGTGTATGCAGTGCTGTGCTTGTACGCGCGTGTGTGTGTGTGTAGACGTTCGTGTGTGTGTGTGTAGGCGTTTGTGTGTGTGTGTGTAGGCATGTGTGTTTGTGTCTGTGTGCAGGCATGAGTGTGTGTATGTGTGTGTAGGAGTGTGTGTGTAGGCGTGTGTGTGTATGCGTGTGTGTGTGTAGGATATGGACGCAACCTGGAGACGGTTTTCGCAAGAGGACGCAGCATCGTGAGGCCGGTCAACGCGACGGTGGTGCTGGCAGACGGAGGTGGCGGGAAAATAAAATCAGCGTAACGCCAAAAACAGTCGAACAATGAGCAATCGTGATTGCTCAAAAAAAAAAAAAAAAAAAGCAAATACAGGCTTCCCTAGTATAACACGGTGTTTCTACAACACGGTTTGGATATTACACGGTACGAAACTTGAATTTAAAAGCTTCATGGTTTTGATACAACACGAATGTTATATTTATAAAAGATGGAATTTCGTTTTTGATTTAATACATTCTATTAATTTTTGCTAATAACTCTAATACTTTACTTTGTTTTTATGAAACTTGGTTTCGATACAACACGGTACACATCCCTTGATTTACATTTTTTTAAGTCTCGTATAACACGGTTTCGATATAACATGATACATCTTACAATGATTTTTCTCATGCACATACATAATTAGAATTAAAAATAAGTTAAAATGTTATTTTTAAAAATGTCTCGTATAACATGGTTTCGATACTACACAGAACGAATTAACCGTGTTATACGAGGGACGCCTGTACTGTGCTTTACCTTTCTACAACGGAATAAGAATATAATGTGATTGCAATGTTACTTTTTTTTTTTTTTTTTTGCTCATTATTGCTTTTTTCAAAGATTCCCCCCCCCCCCCCTCCCATCATATACTTGTTATCTTAGAGCAGGGATTAGTAACATGAGCGAGCAAATCCAATACCGTCCAATACAGAAAAAGAACCATCTATATATATAAAAATGAATGTTTGTCTGTATGTCATTCATGAACTCAAAAACTACCCGGCAGATTTGGCTGAAACTTTTCACCGTTTGTTATTTTTGGTACTGGGAATGTTTATAGACCAGTTCGAAAAAAATCCGATCGACAGTTCCTTTTTCATTCCAATTTAAGTCACAATCCATTGGATAAATACGAATAAAATGATCGGTTGCCGAAATTAATTCGCGTGAAAGATCTCATTGATTAGAAGTTAGCTGTTGCCATTTTTCTTGAGTTTGAACAAATAAATTCTTTCTTTATTGTTTTATGGCTTTTCATGCAACGGGGGGATTTAAAACTTTTTCTATTTGATATTTTTAGCGATGGATTGATCTTGCAAACGGCGTGAGTACAAAATTTGAGTATAGTCACGGCTTCACATGATACCTGGACCGATTATTATGAAAATTGCTATATATATGTATTTTTCCACGGAGAAGGTGCATAATATGCTCATTGAAGCCACTCGCCACCAGGTGGCACTGCAGAGTAGCAACTTCTGCCCCGTTCAACCGATTGTCATGAATATCAGTATAATGATGTATTTTTTTGTTGGCGTAGCAACGCGCGTCGGGTACAGCTAGTAAGTACCCAATGAAATACACCGCCAGCTCAGTCATTTCCGGCCGAGGACTGCAGTTTCGTGCTTATTAGCACTCATCTGCCCGGCATAGGAAAGTGACTGAGCTGGAGATGGAAAACCTCCTAAGGAAGCCAAGAGTGCCAAACAAACTGGTAGTTAATATAGAATTAGCACTGACCAGACGAGTGACCGAAGCAATGGTTCGGTTCAACTCGAATATTGAAGGCGAGGCAAGGTATATTCAGTAAATAAGCGCCCAATAGCCAGGGCTAAAGCAGAAATACGTGAAATACACAACCAGCTCAGTCATTTCCAGCCGAGGAAGACAGTTTCGTGCTGAAACTGCGGTAATTTTCTGACTGTGCGGTAATTTACTGAACATACCAAATGGTTGAAACGTTTTGCATG
Source organism: Uloborus diversus (assembly GCF_026930045.1). NCBI lineage: Eukaryota > Metazoa > Arthropoda > Arachnida > Araneae > Uloboridae > Uloborus > Uloborus diversus. Next base: position 14,824,607 of record NC_072736.1, on the reverse strand, counting down.
GAAACTGGTAAAAGATGTCTGATTGCTTCCACTATTTTACTTGAAATGCTATCATCACTAGAGCAGCCAGAAATATTTTCTGGAGAAGGTTTTTTGATCAAAAATACCTTCTGGAGGTTTCTTTTTCTTTTTTTTTTTTGATGACCTTCTGGAGGGTGTTTTTGATGAAAAATGTCTTCTGAAAGGGATTTTTTGATCAAAAATACCTCCTGAAAAGGGATGTTTTGATCAAAAAACCTTTTGAAAGGGTTTTTTGATCAAAACAGTCCTTTAATATGAAAGAACTACTGTATTAGAGTTAGAATTTATGTTGAAACTAATGGCTCTGAGGGGGGGTCACCACCAAAACTCCCCTTTGCTGCACCACTGGCTATCATACAACTTTGGATTCTTGCTTCGAGAATAGAGAGCTTCATTCTCTCTACATTTTATCTTTTCACAATGCTCGTTATTGTATTTTTTATATGTTCAAACAATCTTAAAAAAATAAAGTGACACTTTTGAAGAATTTTTACGCTTTTAGAAAAAAAAAAAAAAAAAAAACCTTTTCTGTTGCAGGATATCTCGGGCAGAATCTTTGCCTGTGCCAGATGAATCCGTGCAACTTTTAACGGCTAGCACCTGCTTCCATTGGCTAGATGCTATTGCTTTCTTCAAAGAAGCCAAGCGAGTCCTGGTACCTGGTGGAACACTTGCAATTTATTCCAGTTACGTCAGCTATCCAGTGGTTGGAGAAGAAGGAAAGGACTTATACTTACGACAAATTACAGATAAGGTATTTTAGAAGCCGTTATTTCCACTTTTGAATAATTGAACTTCAAATATTTCATCTTAGTTACTTGTAAAAGTCGCCAAAAGGTTACTTTACATCGTTTTTATAACCTTAACAAATTTGTTTTGATTTCCTTTACAGCTTCTGCACACTGATTTGAAACCCTATCGTTCGCCAGAATCCCAAGAAGTTTTCGCTCACTACGAAAATGTTCATTTCCCATTTCATGATGTCACCCGGTAAGTTTTTTTCATCCTCATACATATACAGTTGGACCATCGATTACACGGAAAGGCTAATATCCGGTTTATAGGCGGAAATTTACGTATTTATTAGTTTATAGGGATGTTAGTTGGTTTGTTTCAGATGTGCACTTTTGCATCTCTATTATTTAACCTTAGTTTTGTAAAAATGAAAATTTGCTCGCAGCAACATTTTTTAAAACTAAAGTAGATTCGATCTCTATTCTCACGACAAAAGTTAACTGGTTTATTTATTCACCTCAAAGTTTTGAGCTTACCATTTTGCTTTCACGTTCCTGAACGAAATGAAAATATTTTATTTTCTTTTTGTTGTTTCCATGGTAACTATCTTTGTTTCCCCTTACTTTATTTCTGAGAATGCAATAAATGAATAAAAAACTAGTGACATTATAAAACGTGTGTATCAATATCCCATCGCTATTTTCCCACCTTCCCTGCTAGATTGAATCAGATGGAATCGTCTTTACTTGGCAGATTGCCAGATTACATACAATCCGTGGTCAAACAGTAATAGCCGAAGATCGAGTAACCCGCGAGTTTCAACAATGAAACTCGCGCCACGGAATGATAATTTGATAATATGTTTTGGTAATGTTTGACATGCAGGGAAAGGCTTTATTGTGACAAGGCTGAACTCGATCCGGTCACTTAACTGTTTTACTGGTAAGACAGTCATTTTAGGGGAATGAAGAAACGAAAAAATGGTCAACAATGAACGCTACGGGCCGTGGTAGCCCGATCGGTAGAGTGTCGGATTCGGAGCCGGAGGGTCCTGAGTTCGAACCTCGATGGTCGAAGACCCACCGTCGTCATTAAAGGGGACTGGGCGACGTTAAATATGCTCGTGGTCTCAATGTCCTCCAAGTGAAACGATACATCTGGGGGTGCTAGCACCAGGTAGCTATTAGCTCCTGGACTAGTTCTAAATTCACATTAACTGTTCGATCCGGTGATGGTCTGTCGGTATATAAAATAATGGAGGCAAGGCACTTAGTATGCAGTCCTCGACATAAATACAGTTGAAGTCAGTTGTGACTCTGAATAGGAATAGGAATAGGATGAACGCTACCTACTGGAGTTTAGGATTAATCCACTGGAGTGAGGGTTACAATCAGGACCTGATCACCAAAAAGGCTCAGGAAACTTGAGTTACCCTCAGAATTAACAGGGGACACAAAAATCACTTTAAAATTTCAGTTTCTGCCTTTGAATGTATTTTTAAAAGTATTCAAGCATTAGAACTCACTAAATAAGAATTTTGGAAGAATTTTGAAAAGTGAGGACACAGTTCATAAAATTTGGTAGCAAGCTATTTTCATGCGTGGAATTTGCCCCAATGTGCTAGCTACAATATACTTTTATCACACTTGATGCGTTTTATGAAGTGATAAATCTGAAACAACAACTACAATCCCAAAAACAACAACTACAATCCCAAAAACAACAACTGTTGCAAGCTTTTGCTTTATTTTCCCGTCCTTTAAGAGTTTAAGTTTTTGTTTGGCAACAGTGGATATGTTTTGTTAGAACAGCTAAGTTTTGATTTGAAATGTTTTAAGTAGTGTATTAAGAAATTTTACAAGAAATATTAAGAAATAAAAGTATATGAATGGGCAAAGTGGTGTACACTTAATGTCGTATCTAACATGTGATGACCCGGACGTGATTTTAAAGAAGGTCAGTACTTTTTTTAAGGAATATCTGATTGAAAAACTTTAGTTTTTGTTTTGCAATGGAAAATCTTGTCAAGAAACGATCTCCGTTACGAACATCCACTATAATATTAAAATCTGTTCGCGTCCGTCTGTCTGTCTGTCTGTCTGTCTGTCTGTCTGAAGATCGATCTCCTCGAGAACCGCTGCGAATCGAGAGTCGAACGAGATACCGATCAATTCGAAATTTTCCAAAGAAAACAATAGAACCAATTTCGTAATTGTGCGACTTTAATTAGCGGAGATATTAATTAAAACGTTAATTAACATAACGTTATTCAGGAATTTTTATTTCTTTCCTGTTGCCATTTTGCGTATGAGCAAATAAAATTCTAATAATTGTTTTAAAAGAGATTATTTGGCTGCTGTCCAAATCTTAAAACGTTTCCATCCAGAATTTCATTTCAAATTAGTCTGAAATTGGTTGCTCTATTCGGATATAGCCTTTATTATATCGTCTGTCCTTTTTTTATTTTTTACATTCAACGTTCTTAACTCTTTTCCTCATATAAAAGTTGTTTCTTTAGCTATGTTTATTGATTGTAGTGTAAGTTTATCATTCACCGGCCTCATATTTTGATACATTTAGGATGTGTGACTATTTATGTTTATTTTGTTAAACTTTTTCCCGTTACATGGGTGAGTTTTCGAATTGCAATAACTTTCTTTTTCTTTCCTGTTTCTATTTTTGAAATACAGTTTGTATCGTTAAAAGAACATGTTAAATCAAGATTGTTTGGATTTCTTTAAGTGAAACAGAGTTGAACAAAAAAATTGTTTTTAAGGATTTTAACTGAAGCTATCTTGGAATCTGATGACTTGGTATTTAATTAATGCTTATTGGTATTTATTTAGTCTTGGTGCTTTAGTTTCACGTAATCTATCAAAATGTGTGTGTCATTTTAAGTAGAAAGATGATCGTAATTGTACATAAATATTTCAGATATAGTCTATCAGATTTAATTCAGTTTAAAGTGACCAGAGATTATAGTTGATAATGCATATATTTTCATCTTTTGTGCTAATTGAAAATACTCATAACTTGTATATCATTGATAACTATGATTAACGTTAAAGAGATTTTTGACAAAAATATGCTCTACTGGTGTTTTACAAACCTTGCATTACGCGTATTTATTTACTTCTTATCGCTTTAGAAACTGATGTCAGAGTAATACAAAAACATCAATTGGACATCTCTTTCATTTTTTAAGTAGCCCGTGCAACGCCGGGCACGCAGGCTAGTCTTTTACTAAGACATATAAGAATTTAATGGCCATGTTTGAGGATGAAAATATTGCAATAAGTGATCTTAAGAGTAAATTAGCTACTTTAGAACGCATTAATGCTGGTTTAATAACTCTTGACAACGAAATTTTAGAACTTACGTTAAATGCACGTCACAAGTTACGTTTCAGAAATTACGCTAAACACTTAATGTCGTATCTAACAACAACAATCCCTCATCTGTTGTGAATGGGAGTACAAAAATGTGCAGTATACAGAAGTTCAATGTGTCCGGACGGAGGGGGAGGGGGGGAATAAACTTCAATTGGAAGTCTTCTACGCCGTTTTTGGAAATAATACATATGAGACAGTGAGAGACAAAGGGATGCAAGAGGACATTTTGAAGTTTTGTGTAAAACGCGTTTAAAGATCAGATCCTAGGTAGGCTTTCACTGAAATTGTTTTCTAAATCAAGTTGTATACCGGAACCTACCAGGGCTACTAGTACAGTCAAGCCCGCTTATTAGAATATCGTTTTAAAGAATATCCCGCTTAATGTAATACAATATGAATGCACCAAACCAATGTAATGTGTTATTTAGATCCCGGTTATTGAAATATCCCGCTTATTAGAATATTCTTTCGTGGCAAAATGGCTATTCCATTAAGCGGGTTCGACTGTACTATATCTTGCCCCAAGACGGAGGAGGGGTTCACTTACCATTTGGGAACTACTTTGATATACCCCCCCCCCTCCCCAAATCGGAAATTTGGCGACTTTTTTTGTTTTTGTTGACACAAAACTTTGTTCCCACAAAAATTGTTGCCACAAAACTTTAAAAAAAACTCAAAAAATGGTACAAAATACAAGAAAATACTAAATTTGGCAACAGCAAAAACCTAAAAGCTGAAAAAACCTAAATTGGCAACACCAAAATAAGAAACAGCAACCCTAAAAAAGTCCGTAGGAAATGCCAGATTTGGCGCGTAATTTTTGGGGGTGTATATCAAAGTTATACCAACATTTGTACTGGTTATCTCTAAATTTTTAATTTTGCCACTTGCATCCTTTTGCACATCACTGCCTCATACAGCATTAGCGAGTTTTGTTTTAATCTGCATAGTTTTAGAAAATATATACAGTCAAGCCCGCTTATTAGAATATCGTTTTAAAGAATATCCCGCTTAATGTAATACAATATCAATGCCCCAAACCAATGTAATGTGTTATTTAGATCCCGGTTATTGGAACATCCCGCTTATTAGAATATTCTTTCGTGGCAAAATGGCTATTCCATTAAGCGGGTTCGACTGTACTATATCTGGCCCCAAGATGGAGGAGGGGTTCACCTACCCTTTGTACTGGTTATCTCCAAATTTTCAATTTTGCCACTTGCATTCCTTTGCTTCTCACTGCCTCATATACTGCCGTGTGCAGGTAAACGGCAGTATCTGCAGAAATGCGTTTTCGAGATATTTGAAGAAACGCGTTTTGGATTCAATACAAACAATAGGGAAATGTTGGAATGAGACGTCTTTTTCGCGCCTTTTTTTCAGCGGAAACCAAATAAGCGAGCTTGTACAATAAAGATAACGTACAATAGATGACAAAAATGCAAAAAAATGAAAAATGATAAATTTTCAGTTACTGCCCTTTACCTGCACGCGGCAGTATAGCATTAGCGAGTTTTGTTTTAATCTGCATAGTTTTAGAAAATACAGTGGCTCCCAAAAGTGTTCGTACACTTTGAAACTTTTTAGTAAAACCAAAATAACTCGAAACTGAATTCGAATATGAAGTCCAATATTTTTTCACATCATTCCTATGTCATTTTAAATACAACCCATTGGTTTTTTTCAAAATATTGAAGGGTCTTCTTTTTGAAATTTGTAAAAAAACGAAGAGACAGAGAAATAACATGCCACAAAAGTCATCGTACACTCAAGTATTTTCGAATAAATTCATGATTAAAATTATCATATGCCGTTTTATTAATATTTTTGCATTGTGTTGACCCTTATAAGTCATTTGGCTTTAATTTTTCGTTTATTTATTCCTTAATATTGTGCTTATTACTATAAAATGGCTGGTATTCGTAAAAAACCGCAAACACCATTCGAAATTTGAATTTTTTCCCATAGTAGCGGTCAATTGGTTTGAAATGTCTCTAATATAGTTAATTCATTTGTTTGTATAGTAAAATGCTTGATAAAATGCTTTAAAGAAAGGAATCGGACCGAAAACAAGGTAAGAAAAGGTCAACCGGCAAAGTTGACAAAACGTGATCGGAGATTTAAAGTTAAAAAAATTATGAAAAATACATATTTGAGTGCTGTAAAAGTTTGTACAGAGTTAAAAGAAAAATTCTACGTTTAATTTTCACCTCAAATTTTTCACCGAGTTCTCTGATTAACTGGATTAAATGGGACTTCTCCCTCAGAAATTTTCTTGGTCGTGCGTAAAACAGAAAGCTTACGCTTTTCGTCGCAAAATCAATGATAAATAAGCTCAAAACGTTTTAGAATTACATCTTACTTACAGATATAAATGAATTCAACATTTTTGGTTAAATTGTTGTATAATTGTAAGTAGAAGAAAAAAAATAGGAACTTAATCTTAAGTACTTAGTTGGATCAGTTAATCAGGACGGTGGAGGTGTTCTAGTGTGAGGGTGCATATCAGCATCAGGACTTGGTAGTTTGGAATTTTTTGATGAAATAATGAATCATGCAATTCCTTTAAATATTTTAAAAACCAATTTTAAACTCTTGGCTAAAAATATGGTTATCGGAAACAACTTTGTTTTTTTTTTCATCAAGATAACGATAAGAAGCAAACGGTTTTCAATGTTTATGTCTAGTGCCTCAAAAATTGTCCTAAAGTTTAGAAAGAAACCCTTCAGTCTCCATACTCGATCTTAATGTAATATATTTACAGATATCTGGAGGCTAGATTATACGAAAATACGGCTTTGAAACGAAAATAGAGCTGGAAACAGTATAGGACTCGATGCGTGGTTGAACATTTATTTAGAAATTACGCAAAAAAAAAAAAAAAAAAAAGAAAAAAAAAAAAGAAATCTATTCCCAGACGTTTAAAAGGTGTTATTGATACTGCATGATATTCTACTACTTGATAACTTAATAAAAAGTTAGATTATTCAATAATATATAGGCATTTTTTCTTAGGCAAAAATTTGGTTATTAGAAATAACTTTGTTTTTTTATCAAGATAGCGATAAGAAGCACACGGTTTTCAACGTTTGCGTCTAGTGCCTCGAAAATTGTCTTGAAGTTTAGAAAATACCCCCTCAATCTCCAGATTTGAACTTAATGTAACATATTTAGAGATATTTGGAGGCTGGATTACGAAAATACGGCATAAAAACGAAAAAAGAGCTAGAATTAGTAAGACTCGAAGTGTGTTCGAACGCTTACTCAAAAATTACGCAAAAGAAAAAAGAAAGAAAATGATGAAATCTATTCTCAGACGTTTAAAAGATGTTATGAATACTGTATGATATTCTACAAATTAATAACTTAATCAAAAGTTAGATTATTCAATAATATATAGACATTTTTTAAAGTGTACGAAGACTTTGTGAGATAAAATTTCCGGCACTTTTTGGTTTTTGATTTTTAAAAAATTAAGTTTTAATGTTTTTTAAAAACTTTTCATGTAGTTTTGTTGAAAATTGATCACAGATCTTATAATTAAATACCTATTCCGAAATATTAATTCTAACCAATGGATTGGGGCCTATTTCGTTGAAAGTCGTAGGTGTACGAACACTTTTGGGAGCCACTGTATATACTGAAAACAAAAGAGGGGAGGGTGCTGAAATGACTTAGCTTCCCTGACTTCAGAGGTTAATCGGGCCCTGGTTACAGTTTCAACTGTCAAAATATCACCAAACAGAAAATGGCTTGGTTAAATGTAGAAAAAATTTTCCCCCGTCATACCTTGATGGGCGACGCTCTAGACTCGACGTTAAATCCCGGTTATATCACAAATTTGCCATTTCAACTGCGCTTGCGCGGACTTAGCTGATTTCAAAAATCTTGCTAAAATTAATTACAAACATTTTAAATGTGTTAATAAATATGAGATGGCAACAGATAAAAATTAGAAATCACAAAGCTTTCTCTGATTTAATTTTTAGGCCTCGCTAAAGATTGCATTTTGATTCTTAATTACTAATGGATTCGGTGTCTGATTTTTCTATCAAATTTTTAACCTGTGAAGGGCAGAATTGCAGCATCACTTCTAATGTAAAGCCGAACTCTCAACCTAAATAAAAATGTATAATACTAAGCTGTTGACGCCTAACGTAAAATATCCGCAAAAGACGGATATCTGTACTCATATTCCAATCATTTTTGAAGTACACAACGTGTTTTACGTTTATGTTCAATAAATTTTTCCAAACCAATAAAAAAAGGACATTTTTCTCTTAACATTATAAAGGTTATCAGTTATTCATATCCGTAGTTTCATATAAAATATCACGAAACCACTGTGAAAATATTCTAATCGTATTCATTAATTTGTTGGGACTCTAGCTCAGCCTAAATATAAACAAGCAACACGAAATCTTAAAATAGAAAGCCCAAAACCCTTAGTCCGCGCGCAAGCGCAGTTGAAATGGCAAATTTGTGATAACCGGGATTTAACGTCTAGTTACGCACTAGTATGTTAATATAACTAATAGCACTATAAGAAAGGGTGCCATCTATGTAAATCTCTCTCTTTTTTTTCCGTGATGAAAGGGAGATTCGGGGCATAAATGCATGAAGAAACTCTAAAATGTATAAATCTGAATATTGTATATTATTTATGATTACAGTAGACCCCAGTTTTACGCGTAGATTACGTTAGATTACGTTCCACGGAAATGCCACGTAAATCGAAATCTCGTAAATTAAGACTTAACAGTAGTGTTAAAATAAGAGTTAGGTTTCATAGACAAAAAAAAAAAAAAAAAAAAAATCTTCATTCTAGTGATAGATTCCTTTTTGCAATAAGTTTAAAGTGTACTTATTTCTATATACATATGTCAGGGGTGCCCACCTAGGGTGGTCATGGCGCAGACTGCGCCATTAAAATTTTTCGATTGGGGCTGTTTTTAGGAGTATTTTCCATTTTTTGGAGGGGGGAGGGACTCTTGCTTTTGAAGAGGCCTTTGCGATATTTAAGGGGGATGCACCCTTTCTCTTTGGGGGGTGGGCACCCCTGCATATGTACAACGTGTATAAGAAAAACATTAATTGACTTAGCGTTTATAAAAAACAATAAGCTGGTTATAACATTCTTTTGGCAGCCATCATTTTTTTTTCTCTGTTGTTCTTTGTGGGGCATGAACGCATCCATAATCACTTGCGCCATTTCCATGACTGGATCTTCCTTCACTAACAAATCAGAAAGATCATTTGCCATCGGCAAGGAATGGCTCAAAATTTTCAATGTGAAAGCTTTTTGTTGTGTCTCATCGATGTCGGTATCGTTCTCCTATGTTACTTCTAAAAGCTCTTCTTTGAGCTGGGAATTGCTTGAGTTTAATAATTTTACTTCTAGAAAGAGCGCTGGAACCAATCGCAATAAAATGTTTACAGCGGCCGAAGCTCGCTTATTAGCACGCCAAAATGCAGTTTGTTATGTGTTATCTGCGATCTCAAAAGTTTGGAGTTCGAACGAGGGAAAAAATTTACCAGTTTGAAATGCGCATCCCTTCACGTTAAATAAAAAATCATCCGCGTAAAATAAAATTAAAGTGTCAAATCTTAAAACTACGTAAGAAAAAAACAAAGAAAAAAAAACGTAAAATGTTGATCAATTTCATACATTCAAGATGACTTTGGTCCACACTTATATATGATCTTTAACATAAACATCCTCATATATATATCTATACATATAATTAAAAAAAAAACAAGATGTTTGTGTGTGTGTGTTTGTGGCGCGCATCCTGGGAAAACGGTAAGGCCTAGAAAGATGAAATTTGGTACACAGGTGCAGTTTTTGCCGAAAATGTGCACCTCGGGCTTCGATTTTCGATATTTTAATTAGAAAAAAAGTTATTTAATGTTTTGTGTGTTTTTTTGCACTTTTTAGTACTTTTTGCCTCGCAGACCCCGAACCAATCGCACCACACAAATATTTTTTGTACTATAGTGTAGGAAATTTAATTTTAAATATGATGAATGAAAAAATTGTGAAGATAGAGCAATTTTTGTATTTTTTATGAATTTTTGAAAAAACCTGTATTTTGCATTTTTTTCTGGGTTTATTTTTTTTCGAAACCCATCCTGCAAATAGTATTGAACCCTCAATTCTAAAATTTTAGTTGGTAACAGTAAAAGTATTCTGCCCCCTTCAGAAGAAAAAAGTTTTTAAAAATACGCAATAGTTCTTTTTTTACAATTTTTTTAATTGCAGAACACAACGCGAGCTGTTCGCTTGCCGGCTGAGTTCCGAACTTACCTCATCACGTGATCCAACTGAAATCGTTTACCTTCTCTTCACTTTTTTTTTTAAAATCTTTTTGCAAGCACTACTTTTTGAACACTACGGGGGAACATAGAGCCTTTTTTTTTGCGGGCTATTTTGATTAAATAAATAAAGTCCGCGATTTTTTGCATGAACTTTGTTTTTGTTACGGATTGGCGGTTAGGTTAGGTAGATACAGAGATAGATAGAGGTTGAGTGCGGACAAAAAATGTGTTTGTTTTCGAATTAATACTTATATAAATAAAAAAAGATTGTACTGTCAGGAGGTAGATATGCACAGATCGTATTGATTGACAGATAGACAAATATAGAGGTCGATATAGTAGATGGACAGTAAGAAAGAGGCATGCCCGTCATTTAAGGAATTTCAACGGGGTGTCAGTGCCCCCCCCCCCACACACACCATTACTTTGAAAAAAACAAGGCTTTCACATAAAAGTGGAAATGCTTTTTGTTATTTTTCGACAAAATTTGCATGAAGAGTACGTCGTTTGTGTCTCCCCTCCCCCTCCTTAAAAAATATTCCAAACGACGGAACTGGAGATAGATCTAGAAAATATTTTATTCAAACTACTAATGATATAGATAGATATAGATTGATTGATACCACCACGAAATTTGTTTAAGCAGCCGCCGAAGGCGGCAACATCGGCGCAAAAAGGCGAATGATAATATTGATATATAGGGAAAAACATTGATTAATACCGTCGCTAAATTGTGTAAGCAGCCGAGGCGAATGGCGTAAAAAGGCGGACCAGCTGGTCGCCGCAGGCGGCTAGTATATAATAGCCAATGTTCGAGTAACGCTCCTGACGTAATCAACAATGAAACTCGCTCCATGGCATGATAGTTTAATAATATGTTGTGGTAGCGTTTAACATGCAGGAAAAGACTTTATTGTGACAAGGCTGAACTCGATCCGTTAACTTAACTGTTTTACTGGTGAGACTGTGTCATTGCAGGGGAATGACGAAACGAAAAGGTGGTCAACAATGAACGCCATTCACTTGAATTTAGGGTTAATTCACTGGAGTTAGGGTTAAAATTTCAACTATCAAAGTAACTGGCTATTGCTTCCTTCAAATATAGAAGCAATATTCAGCCGTCATACCTTGACGGGCGATTTCCTAGCTCTATAAGTGTGCATTTATTGGCAGAAAATTGCAAATATTGATCTGCTCTCATGTCAACAGCTTTTTTACTTTCTTTTCCAAAAAGGAAGTATTGTATTTGCGAAAAAAATTTCGCTCAAAATTCGGCATTAATTTACATTTTTCTCACCCCCGAATTAATGTTGAGTTTTTTTTTTTTTTTTTTTCAACCCGACCACACGCGGATAAGTGCCTAAGAACGTATAAACACCCGAAATATCCATTTTGACATTCCCCGAGTTAATTACAACGACTTTTCTCGTGACTTCCGTATGTACGTATGTGCGTATGTATGTCGCATAACTCAAGTACGGTATGTCCTAGAAAGTTGAAATTTGGTACGTAGACTCCTAGTGGGGTCTAGTTGTGCACCTCCGATTTTGGTTATACATTCGGGGGTTTCTGAAGGGGTCTTTTGCCCCTTTTTGGGGGGGTAATCATTGTTAATTTCGATGTATACTCAAGTGGTATTATAATTTGGCGGACACTTGGCGATATATCGCCAGTCTTTTGGTCGCCGTTTTGTCGCCAACTTGGCGACGAATTTGGCGATTTTTTTCTTAAAATCTGGTTTTAATTTGGCCATTGGTGGTGATATTTAGAGAGTAAACTATTGAATCACATTAAAAAATTGCCAATAATGGGAAAATGACATTAAATTGGAGTAAAAGGAAGTCATGTGATGCACACATCAGCTCGTTTTTTTTTTCGGGATGTGTGTTTCTGGTTCGTTTGAACATGTCCAATGGGCCACGATCTATCTCCTTTCCCCACTTGTTAGATATTTATCAGTAATGCAGAATATTTCACTCGCACAATAGCAATGAATAGTGCACTTCCGATGTCTGTTGATTCATCAATTGGAAATGGAATTTTTTCAACGATTTGCAGTTTATCAGTCAATGTTTTCTTAATTACATTCGGCGTGCCATTAATCTCTACTGCTAGTATCGCCTCTAATTGACTCTAACGTTTTCATTCATTTCATCGGGACTTACTACTGTCAGTTCGATTTTCTTTACATGCAAGTAAAGTAAGTACACCCAAACCTGTTTTTATGCGGTGGATAGGGACCGCATAAAAAAATCGCATTAAAAAAAAATTGTTCGAAACTTCATGAGTAGCTTTAAAAAGTTGTTTTCGCAACACAGTTTAATATATATATCAGAGCCGTGTCCAAGGGGAGGATTTTAGGGGTTAAACCCCTCCCATTGGGGAAAAAATAATAAGAAAATAAATGAAGAATTGTGCATGTTTAACAATTAGCTTTAATGTTGAAATTTGTGTACAGAACTTTTTTTTAAAAAGCATTATCTTAGAAGTTGCCTGGCAACTTGCGACTGTCTTCTCTTAATCAACTAAAATTATATTTTGGAAAAACAGAGATGGAGGAACGGTTGAATAAGCTGTCAATATTGCTTCTCATAAGGGGTTTTCATCTGGGGCGTGTCACAAAATGCGATGAGTGCTGCCGCTCTGTAGATGCATAGTAATTGGGTTTGTTTATGTAATTTACATCTGCATTTAAACTCTTCCTATTTAGTTTGCTAAGCATTATCTTAGAATATTAAAACCTGGAAACATATGTCATAAAAGAATTTGTGAAATTTTCTCAGTACCTATTTGTTGCAATATATTGCACATTAAACAGATAATAGTTTGGAATTTAAACAAGCAGTAAAATGGATAAATACTGAGGTTTTCTTGCGCAACCAGAAATTTCCTTCTGGGAGGTGGGGTTCATAGCGATCCTTACATGTATGTACAATACAACCTCATTTATCCGCACTAGATGGGACCAAAGGCAATCCTAAAAAACGAAAATCCTGATAATAATCAATAATATTCTTAAATATGCAGACTTATCTTTTATTGCACCAAAAAACAATGCTTTCTAATAAAACTATATCATATCGTTTTTTCTCAATTACTTCATCAGTTATAATTCAGCTGCAATAGCATTGGGCTGACATCCAAAGTATATCATATTGTTTGCTAAATTAGTACTACACTTTATTGTATGTCCGTTGCAGGAATAGTATGCTTGATCGAAATGAAACCGAGTATTTGGCGTATTTAAACTTCCCTTCTTGAAATCATAATTTTAAATGATTATTTACGTAAATATATTTTTTTCTACAAATTTAATCCGGATAAACAGGGGCTGGATAAACGAGGTTCTGCTGTATATAAAATATATTAATAGAATAGGTAGTATATAACTTAAAATCTAATCTTCTGCGGATTTGAACCATCCCCCCTGTCCTCTGAACCGCTAAGCCCCTCATTGTGATCATTAAACAAATGTTTTGCACCCTCCACCCCCAAAAAAATATTTTGAAATGACAGGCCTGCAAAAACCCCTCCCTTTTTGGAATCCTGGACACGGGCATGATATATATATATATATATATATATATATATATATATATATATATATATATATATATATACTCGGCAGAAACTTGCCAACCCTGACCGCACAGCACACCAGTGCACCGGGGCACACCGGTGAGAAGCACTGTCTTGTCTTATTGCCTGTGTGATTGCCTGATTATATATATATATATATATATATATATATATATATATATATATATATATATATATATATATATATATATATATATATATATATATATATATATATATATATATATATATATATATATATTATGCTGCGGATAGGAACCTCATAAAAAAAGTCTCACATAGAAAATAACCCAAAAACTTACAAAATTTTGTAACCTTTAAAGAAATCAAAATAAACCAAGCAATGATAATTTTTGCCGAGCAGTCGGACAAAATTTCCCGAATAAGGAAATTTTTGGGAGGTCACAGTGACTTCCCATCGGGGTGCCGATGTCGTCATATGAAGATATTACCTCGCACTCGTTTTAAAAAGAAACCGCACAGAAAAAAAAAAAATCGCATAAAAAAATCGGACAAAAAGAAATCGCATAAAAAAAGACTGCATAAAAACTGAATTGGGTGCATTTCACTGATGATGTGCATTTTTTTATTTTGTCAATAAAGCTAGCAAAACTATGTCTGACCTCTTGTGCCCTATATCGGAAATTTTTGTGTGGGAGGAATGCATCCTCTGTGGTTCCTTTTCTTACAGTACCACCGCCAGAGTTGGCTTTCTGCCGGCAGAAACTAGTTTTTGTCGTGCCAGTGGCAGAAACTGGTTATAACCGGCAGAAACTGGCAAAAACTAAAAAGCATCTCTAATTACTTAAGTGATTGCTAAATGATATTCGTTTAGGTAAACTAAAATATTAAACTTCATTTCATCATTTAAAAAAATAAAATCTTATGCTAATGCCCTTGATTTTGTTCGAGAAGGGAACTTTTCGATTGCAGATGCTCGTAATGTTTGGATTAATCTAACAAAGGACGAAAAATCATATAGGTGCTCAGGAAAGAGGAGCGACATACAAAATTAAAAGGCATTTCTGATTTTAATTTGCTCACTTATATGCTTCATCTAAATTGTTCGTGATCGAAATTATCATGTGCTTCAAGAAGAAAGTGCCAGAATTTTACTTGCCAATGTTCCTATTCCTATTCAGAGTCACAACTGACTACAACTGTATTTATGTCGAGGACTGCATACTAAGTGCCTTGCCTCCATTATTTTATATACCGATAGACCATCTCCGGATCGAACAGTTAATGTGAATTTAGAACTAGTCCAGGAGCGAATAGCTACCTGCTGCTAGCACCCCCAGAGGTATCGTTTCACTTGGAGGACATTGAGACCACGAGCATATTTAACGTCGCCCAGTCAGTCCCCTTTAATGAAGACGGTGGGCCTTCGACCATCGAGGTTCGAACTCAGGACCCTCCGGCCCCGAATCCGACACTCTACCGATCGGGCTACCACGGCCCCTTGCCAATGTTAACATAGATTTTGTACCTAATGTCACAGCTTTGCAAAACAAATTAGCCCTATTTCTTGAAACTTATTTTTCTAGTTGAATTCCTCCCACTACCCCAGTTACTACATGGTGGACCAGTTAAAAAAAATACAATAAATGAAAGTTTCACGAACATTTCTTGTTCCTTCGTGCATTGCCTGCTAGCTCTTCTGTTGCCGGAATATTCTAAAGTTTCTCATTTGTACATATTAGATTGAGAAACTATTTAGATTTTAGAAACCACCTTTTCTAAGAAGCAACTGCAGGATCCAAACAGTGTAACATTTGATTTTAAATTGTGGTAATAGCGTAATTGAATTGTGCTTTGGTTAATAATTATTTTTTACATGCATTTTCTATTGTATGTCAGTAATTAATTTTTTTTCATTTTGTGAGTTTTTGCCAGTTTCTGCCGCAAATGTGGCAGAAAGTCGTTTTTGCCATGCCGGTTTTAACCGGTTTCTACCAGTGGTTTTAACCGCCTCGGCAGAAACTTGCCAACCCTGACCGCACAGCACACCAGTGCACCGGGGCACACCGGTGAGAAGCACTGTCTTGTCTTATTGCCTGTGTGATTGCCTGATCATGAGAATTAAATCTTAAAGAAAAGCTATGATCAATCAACTTAATTTTATTTTCAGGGTTCAAGATATCGACCAGACTTACGTGGCCACGGTAGCTGATGCGGTTGGCTACTTTCAATCAATGGCAACATTCCAAAAGTTAATTACCGCCGATCCAGAGCTTGCTGGTAACCTGCTCCAAGAATACCAAAACAGGTGAAATGAAGAAGTTTTAGCATTCCTTTTCTTTTCCTTTTAGTCATTAATACGAGGTTTTTTTTTTTTTTTTTTTTTTTGAGCAATCACGATTGCTTTTTGTTCCCATTTGACTGTTTTGGCGTGTTATCATTTTATTTTCCCACTGCCACCCTCTGCAGCTCCACCGTCGACCGGCTCCTCACGATGCTGCTCCTATAGCGAAAGCCGTCTCCAGGTTGCATCCATGTCCTACACACACGCGCACACAAACTCACACTCCTAAACACACACACACACACCTACACACACATGCACACACACATGCACACACACATGCACACACACATGCACACACACATACACACACACGACACGAACGCCTACACACACACAGCACTGCGTACACAACATGTTTACATACACACACACACACACACGCACCCACACACAAGCGCTTACACAAACACACACGCGCATACATACACACACACGCTCGTGATTGCGAAAAACATAATTTGAATTCAAGATGCCAAAAATTCAAATTATTATTATTATTATTTTTTTCATCAAGGTCCGATTGGTCGCAATATGAAGACCATAAAGACAATGGAAACTCCTTTATATAGAATACTAGCTGCGTTGCCCGGCTTTGCCCGGTCTACCTTGAAAATAAAAATTGTGTCAAGTGACGTATATTCAACAATCAGGCATAAAAAATAAATAAAAAACATCATGATTTCCCTTCCAAACAATAACGACAGATATTACAATACTTTTAAGAAATTTAATCCAGAAAGATGGATTTAAAATGCGTAACCATGGAAACACAAAATAAAATAAGTTAAAGGAATTAAAATGCGAAAGAAAATGGTTCACAATTTGAATGGAATCGAGATTTCTTAAACTTAATTTAAAAAGGCTTGTAACTTTTTTACCTTTCGAGATATAAGCTTATTTTTTCGACCCCAGGTCGAGTTAGATCTGGAGTAAAAAAGGTCGCTTTTTCCAATGACTTCAAAAAGAAAGCTGCGGGACAATTCCTTCACTTTTTATTGATTTTTTTAATGAAGAAAGTAGTGCCTAAATTTCAGCTAAGCCTAAAAAAATTCGAGCTAAAAACGCAAAAAACTCCCGCCGTAATAAAGTTAGAGCATTGAAACAAATTGCGTAGAACACGGAAAATTCTACCCTTTCTAACGATATGTAATACTAGCAAAAATACCCGGCGTTGCCTGGATCAGTAATAATTATTAGAAAAAATCGTTACTTGCTTTTGTTTTCTGGTTTAAGTGAAAGAATTTAAAACACATCTTTTTGACGTGATTAAAAATCGAGTTTCTTCCTTACCCATAAAAGTAAAATAGCAATAAGTATAAAGAACAAAGTAGTATTGATTTAGAACCGAAAGCACTATATTTAAGCATATACAAATTTAAAAAACATGAAATTAATCTTCTCATGTTTAAAAAGATTAATCTGTTGATACTTTTTTTTAACATGGAGTCTAAAACCTTCTCTGTATGGCTAATGAAGTACGAAGTGATTAAAAAAAAGTAGCTGCGCTCGTAATCCCCTTATACTTGCTTTAGTTATTTCGGGAAATTTCAATCATTGTGGCTCTTGGTGCGATTTTACCGAATTTGCGCAAGTCGTTTCGGGGTACCTTCGATGATCCTCCCCCATTCTTTTCTTACTTTGTAAAACGATATGATATTAATTTTCGTTACAGAGATATCGTCGCCAGATGCTGAGATATTTTTGGTCACCATAAAATGGCGCTAAACAGTTTCATTCGAAATGTTACCAAAATAAGTAATAAAATTTGGTGATTGTTTGAAATTGTGCAAAAAGGAAAATTAATGGAAGTTTTTGTGCTGTTTATGGATGTGCCTAATTTAGTTGCTGGATTATTTAACACAGTAAAAAAAGTCTTTTGAAAATTCTTTGATTGGCGATATTTTGTTTACATGGTGAAAGCTGAGAAACATTATGACGTAGTCTTCGGCTTCAAAAACAGCAACGTTGAAAAAACTGCCAAATGCATCAGCTACGGAAATCTTTCTGCAAAAATTTTGGCGATCTGCTGGTTGTTTGGATAATGAGTAAGTGTTCAATCAGCATAAATAATAATAGAAACCATTAATTACATTAAAGTTCCGTTTAAATGGAAAATCATCAGCCAAATCATGTATTATTTGCCAATCTTGTGCAAAAATCTTACTTCAAGATTTGACTTGAGAAAAGCCTTGAACAATCACGAAAAGCAAAGAAAGTCAACAATACAACAATTGTCGCTATCGACAGGGAGTTGAGATGATACACTAAATACTGTATTGAGTTTAGGAAAGCTTTCGAACATGGAACTAAAAAGCTCATAACTCGTTTTTTATTCTACTTAGAAATTTCGAATAAGTGCCATCTTCAGCAGAAAAATCGGAGCTTTCGATGGACATATAATGTAAATATGTGCAAGTATTTTTTCATCCCAATATTAGAGAATTTATACAAAAATTGTGTTTTATTGCCCCCCCTAAGGAGGTTTTGCCCCCCATAACGGGACGAAAACTACCCTATATTATTGTAAAGTTTCATCAAAATCCGTTCAGTAGTTTTTGCGTGAAAGAGTAACAAACATCCATACATCCATACATCCATACAGACAAACTTTCGCATATATAATATTAGTAAGATTAATATGTGCAAGTAATGTTTCACCCCCATATTTGAGAATTTATGTGAAAATTGGACGTAAATTGGAATAAAAAAAGAACTATTCATCGAATTTTATTCGAACTGATCTGCAAACCTTTTCAGGACTTAAAGGAACAAACTGTGAAAATTTCAGCGCAATCGACCGGGTAGTTCTCGAGTTTTGCGAGTTCAAACACACAGACGCCTTTTGGGGACTTCATTTTATACTATGTAGAGATGTACATACACCTTCCAACTACTTCTCGACGTAGTCGCCGCTCCGATTAAGACATTTGTCGCAGCGTGGTTTCAGATTTTTGATACCTTCGTCATAGAAGGCAGCCGACTAAGCTTTCAGCCAATTCTGTACGCTGATCTTCAGTTTGGCGTCGGAGTCAAATGTCTGTCCTCCTAGCCAGCGTTTCATGTGACCAAAGATTGTAATCGGAAGACGCGCCAAGTCAGGGCTGTATGGAGGATGGTCAAATACTGTCCAGCGAAACTGCTGCAGGAGATATTTGGTTAAAGAAGCAGTGTGTGGGCACGCATTATCGGGCAGAAGGACTATGCCTGATGACAATATTCCTCTACTTTTGTTCTGAGTCACACTTTTTTTCAGCATTCCGAAATCGAATTACAACATGCACTTCACACTTGGCGGGAGATGCAATTGTTCGAGGCATGTTTCCTCGTTCACTGCGTGCTCCGAAATATCCACAGCGACCTGATGCACTGCACAATCTTACTTGAGAGACTGCGCAACAAATCTACTCACACCATAATCGGCTTGGCTTTCTGGTTTTCATCCCGCGATTGATCGGACCTTGAAAACAAATAACCCTCGTAAGTCTATGAAGCATGCATGGCAAGAAGATACTGTATAACCTTGATTTAACGACTGTCAAAGGAGTGGGAAAAGTTATCGTTAAATCGAGGAAATCGTTAAATCTAGAAGCATAGACACATTATACAGTCAAATCTTGACCAGTGAATTGTATCATAAAATTGAGGAAATCGTTAAATCGGGTATTGTTTAATCGAAGTTATACTGTACTTAAGACTATTGCCTGTCTTTCATTGCAGAGGTGGAATGACACAGCCCCTTGAACGGCACTTTTTGGGAAGCATATAGCGTTTTTGAGCAATCACGATTACTTATTGTTCTCACTTGACGGTTTTGATGTGCTATGATTTTATTTTCCCGCCAGCACCCTCTGCTGCATCACCGTCGACCGGGTCCTCACGATGCTGCTCCTATGGCAAAAACCGTCTACTGGTTGGGTCAATATCCTACACTTACACGCATACATACACGCACCTACACACACACACACACACAAACACATACACACACGCATACATGCAGACAACTACCCACACACTCATGCCTGCACACAAACACAAACACATATGCCTACACACACATACACATTACCCACCACACACAAACACTCATACACACAACTACCCACACTCATATCTGCACACAGACACAAACATACATGCCTGCACACAAATACACATAACCCCTACACACAAACACACATACCCCCCACACACATAAACACACACGCCTACATACACACACACACACACTCGGGATTACGAAAAACATAATTTGAATTCAAGAGGTCAAAATTCAAATTAATTTTTTTTTTACGTTTGCTCTTTGTTTCTAAAATCATGTAAAAAAATCAACAATTAAAAGAAATTAGTATATCTTAAAAACTAGCGTCCTCACACTATTTTATTTGCCACGAAGGAGTCAGTCACAACTAAGGAGGATTTACGTGGGGGATTTCCTTCCATAACCACCACCACCCGGTGGCACAGCAAAGAGGAAGATTTGGGGGGAAAAAACTCCCCATAAGCATTGGTTTTAACATAAATGCGCATTCTAATACAGCAGCTTAAACATATGAAAGGACTGTTTTGATCAAGAAGCTCCCTCCAGGAGGTATTTTTGATCGAAACACCAACCCCAGAAGGTATTTTTGATCAAAAACCCGTCTTCAGAAGGTTTCTTTGGTTGCGCTAGTGCCACTACCATTATGTGGTCAGTCAAAGTAGTACAATGCAAATTCGAAACTGAAGCTGGTTAAGATGGGTGAAGTTTTAAATGAAATCTATACTAATATTATAAAGAGAGAGGGCGGATTTTTGTATGTTTATATGTTCGAGGTAATCTCTGGAACCATTGCAACTGTTTGAAAAATTCTTTCACTGTAAGAAAGGTTCCTTCTTACTGAGTGACATAGGCTATAATTCGAAAAAAATCCGATAAATAGTTCTTTTTTTATTCCAATTTAGGCTCAAATTTCACGTAAATTGCCTATTATTGGCTATTAAAGGGGAAAAAAATAACTTGCATATATTAATATTATATATCGTTGAAAAGGGTAGAATTTTCCGCATTCTAAGCTATTTGTTTCAATGCTCTAACTTAATTACGGCGGGAGTAATTTGTGTTTTTAGTTCGAACTTTTTTAGGCTTTTTTAGGCGCTGAAATTTAATCACTACTTTCTTCATTAAATCTATCAATAAAAAGTGAAGGAATTGTCCCAAACTTTTCTTTTTGACACCATCTCTACCTATGGTCGAAAAACTAATCTTTTATCTCCAAAGGAAAAAAAAGTTACAAGCCGTTAAAAATCAAGTTCGAATAAATCTCATCTCCATTAAAATTACTGATGTTTTGTTTCGCATTGCCATGGTTACGTCTTTTAGCTTTGTTTCATTTTAATTTCTTAAAAGTCCACAAACTAGGCGCCACGGAATTATAAGCAATGGGGAAATGTTATCGCCAATTCTGCATATTTTACGATCTACGTTATGATAATTTCCCCGGACAATGTAGAAATTGCGGGAATATTTTAAGAACTAGGGGTCTTACATTTTTAACAATTGTCGCCAAATTTGTGGACGCCAAAGACCAAAAGCTAATGTATTTCGGTCATGGCCTTGCCGATAGTGACAGAAGCAAACGATTATAACCCATAATTGACGATAGCGCCAAACTTTCAGTTATCGAAATATCTTCGAAATTACTAATGAAAAGAAATCAGTGCGTCGTAAAAGCAGGGGGGGATGGAAGTTGTATTTGTACGCGCTTTTACATTTAATTCTAAAGAAGAACATTACTATGATTTAGTTTTCAAATCTTAATGATATCCAAACGAAATAGCAATGTGAAAAGTAGCCAAATTCAATCGAAATGAGGTTCTGGGTAGACGGTGTCACCGACAAGATTAAGATCTGAACTGATAACAAAAGTTCCATGGCAGTTCCTCATGGAAATTGGACTGCCCCGTGTTCTTCAATTCATTTTGAAAAATTTTTTTTAACTTTCTTTGATCCAGGATTTAAACTTGGCAAGTTACTGTATTGTGAATCAAATATGACAACGTATATAAAGTACAAATTGAGAGTGGAAAAAGGTTAAAAAACCAGCAAACAGCTGTTTCGGCACTCTAAAATACAAGTGCCATCATCAGTGCATTAAAAACGAAGACAGGTTCACCCGACTAAAACACAGTCGAGGCGAACCTTTAGAGTGCCGAAACAGCTGTTTGCTGGTTTTTTAACCTTTTTCCACTCTCAATTTGTACTTTATATACGTTGTCATATTTTATTCACTATGCAGTACAAAGTTTTCGACTACTTTTTATGTAAGTTACTGTATGTTAGAGTAGTCAAATGTTTTGGGAATTTTTTATTGACGATCTAAACTTGCCACAAGTTTAAAATCCGGAATCAAAGAAAAAAAATGTTTTCTGAATGAATTGAAAAACACGGGACAGTCCAACTTCTATGAGAAACAGCAATGGAACTTGGTACCCGTTCAGAGCTGAACTATTTTATCGGTGATACCGTCTACCCAGGGCCTCTCATTCTGATCGAACTCCTTTTCACATTTATGTTTTGTTGGGATTTTATTTTATAGCGATCCACAGCGTACGGTAACGCCCACAGCCCTGTTATTTTAATTACAATAGAGAAAATAATGCCTTTTAGTTCAGAGCAATTCCGTGTGTAACGGAAAGCCTTTTTTTTTTTTTTAAAGGTTAAAGCGATTACAGTGAAATTATTTTCATTTCAGCTGACTTTTTTTTTTCTGGACTTCATTGTTAAAATATGAAAAACCAGACAGAGAAAAAAAAAATCTATTCCTTTTTCCTCAATGTTTGTGCTTTTTTCTGCTCCGTGATGAAATGACTCTTTTTGGAACGAAGTTTTCGGATTTCTTAGAACAAAACGATATTTTTGTGAAATTCGGTATTAGTTCAATCTTTTAACTGACGAATACTTTCGTAATAGAGAAGTAACGATAAGAAACTGTTAATTTAAATAATTTTTCATGCACTAGGTTGACAAATTCAAGTTTATGCGTTTTGACGGAATGACTGCGGTGGAGTGGCTTTTAAAGTCCATTCATTATACTGTAAAAATGACCATATTTTTAATTAAGTTAAAAATTGTTGCCTTGAACTTGTATGACACTACTGTTGTTGTTTGCGTGTCCATAGTTAATAATCATGGAAGGATTGAGGGCCATTGCCTCGAGGTTTTTGACTTTTTTATTTATTCACACATAAGACAACATGAGAAAGATTTTCAGCGTAAAGAAAGGAAATACACCACTCAGAGCATCCGAGGTTATCAAACCCACGTTTACCGGCATTTAAAGCGAAGTTTCTACTACAAAGCCACCAACGCATAATGAATGAGGCATAATGATCGATATAGTTTACAAAATCATTCCAATAAATTAATTTTAAAAAATTCTTTCTTAAAAATTGTCATTTCCGTGGACTTGCCCTCACTGAAATTAGAGGCACGGTGAAAATTCGTTTTTATATACATAAAATACGCTTTATCATAAAATCTGTGATTCTGTTTGGTTTTTGGTAGGAATATATGTGTAGTTTCAGCTGATTCAACTGGAGTGAGTATTTTGATGACAAGATTTTTTTCTTCGGTAATAATTTGCCTTCGTTGTAACTGTAACAGATATTTCAACAAAATACCTTTTTATCAGGAGCGGTATGGACTATGTTCGGAGCTTAGACAAAATTATATGTGCACATTTTAACTAACGAAACAGAATCTTTCATTTTATTTCGGAGTGGAAAGGGAAATTTACACTTCCTGTAAGAGTTTTTTTTATTTAATTTTATAGCACGAGCAGAGCCGTGAGGGTACTGTGTGTGTGTGTGTGTGCTAGTTATGGATAATCTCGTACGCAAAGTTTAGTTTTGCTACACACAATTTCACTTTGATACAATTACTAGAACTAGTGAAATCAAAGAATTAAACACAAATTAATTTCAGGTTCGCATATTATACCCGTACTAGAAAATCGTCCATCAAGGCATGACGGGTAAAAATTGCTTCTACATTTGAACGAAGAAATTGCCTGTTTGGCAATATTTTGATAATTGAAATTTTAACCCTAACTCCCATAGACTAATAATAAGAGTAGACCGAGCTTTCTCATTCTTGCTGATGAAGAAAATTGGTTCATAGATGTATCATGTGACTAGTGGAAGGGCTTGGCGAAGACTTTGGCAGCATGGTTGCTAGATGGCAGCAATATCTATAGTTTGGCACTCGACATGTATTTTAAGACAATGTGTTTTCATTAAAAAAAACTTCCAGGTGCAGAGATTGAACTGTTTTTCTTTTAGTTATGCATTATTTTGACATTAGTAATAGTTTTTGATCAGTTTTCGGTAACTTTTATTTCATTTGGAGCTGTCAGCGCTGGCGTGAACGAAATGGCGTAAACGTTTTGCGTTAACGCAAAAATGTACTAATCGGTATCTTAAATTGAAACTGTAGGTAAAAATCTTACCGTTTGCCAATTCTTCTTGGTCGCTTGCATCTTTTATTGCTTAGAGAGTTATTGAAATTGAATAAAGAAAATGCACAATACTATCTAAACGAAAAACTCACTATATTAACAAAATATTTACAACTTAGAATAACAAATTTACAAATCGGACTCCATAAAAGATCATTCTTCCGTGTTCCATCAATTCTATTTATTTTATTTCTCGCTGTAGTTGATCGTCTGCTACGATCAACGCCCGCTGTTGCTAGGATATCCACCAGTCACATGGTTTGGTTTATGAGCAGCAAAAGGGTTGCCATAGCTCGGTCTACTCTTATTATTAGTCTATGCTAACTCCAGCGGATTTACCCTCAACCCCAGTAGATAGCGTTAATGGCTGACCACTTTTTCGTTTCTTCGTTCTTCTAAAATAATAGTCTGACCAATAAAAGAATTAAGTTGCCGGATCCAGTTCAGCCTTGTCAAAAAAAAAAGCATTTTCCTGCTCGTCAAACATTAACAAAGCAGAAAACTATCAATTAGGGTTGCTAGGCTTGGCTGATATTGGCCACTTTGTCTAATTTCAAACACACTTGGCTGAAAACAAATTCAAAAGCATTATGTAAGTCGATGTAAGACTTTTTTTCTTTTTTAAGTGAAACTATTGCTTGACCATCCTATTTTATTTTATTTATTTATTTTCTTTTTACACTTCAAATAGTTTAACATGTTTTTTTAATCACGCATCTAAATTTTATTTCGAAGAAGTGTATATGTCTTGAGATTTTTTATGTTTTGTTAAGACAGTTATTATCATTTGTTGGAACGGTTTGTGGACCATCAGTTTTGATGGATATCATGCTGTATGTAGCATTTTCTGGCGTAAAAACTAAGAGTACTTATTCAAAAAGAAAATCTCGATTGGGATAAAATCGTGAAATGCATCATGGTATGAAAGAAAGTATTCGGTTAAAAACCGATTTCACCATAGCAAAACTAAGGTCAAAATATTTTAATTACTGACAAGAAAATTGTATAGTGGAAACAAACGTGACAGATAGTTTAAAGCAAAATGTTGATTTAATTACATTAAGATTGTTCTTTGTTTGGTACTTTAGTGTTATAAGAAGGTCGAGTGCTTACTATTTCGTTATTGTGAAGCTTTTCAAGTATATTTGGAAAAGTATTGAACCTTAAAAAAACACAATTTGACAAAAAATAATTCTTTTGGAGCCGAGCGAGGCTCGGTCGTCCAGGTACTTTTAATATTAAATAATATTGCTCTTCGATATTTTTTTTTTTCATCTAGACTATTGGAAACACTTGGAAGCAGCTCTCCACCAGAAATTACTTCCCTTACCTTTCGTAGAAGCTACTTCTTGATTTTGTGCAGAAAAAGAGACAAGGCATCAGAAGATGAAACTGATTTTTAAAACTATTTTTTCTAATGTTTAAATGTGTGCCACTTTTTTGTTTCCCACTAGTGTATTAATTTGGCTTTCTTCTTATACAGTAAAACCTGTAAAGTTGACCACCCTTGTAAGTTGACCAGCTGCCTAAGTTGACCACTATTTTCAGGCACAGAATTAGGTATATATCATATAAATCAACTTCTATAAGTTGACCAGCTGCCTAAGTTGACCACTATTTTCAGATACAGAATTAGGTATATATCATATAAATCAACCTCTATAAGTTGACCAGCTGCCTAAGTTGACCACTATTTTCAGATACAGAATTAGGTATATATCATATAAATCAACCTCTATAAGTTGACCAGCTGCCTAAGTTGACCACTATTTTCAGGCACAGAATTAGGTATATATCATATAAATCAACCTGTATAAGTTGACCAGCTGCCTAAGTTGACCACTATTTTCAGGCACAGAATTAGGTATATATCATATAAATCAACCTCTATAAGTTGACCAGCTGCCTAAGTTGACCACTATTTTTCAGGCACAGAATTAGGTATATATCATATAAATCAACCTCTATAAGTTGACCACCTGCTTAAGTTGACCACTATTTTCAGATACAGAATTAGGTATATATATAAATCAACCTCTATAAGTTGACCAGCTGCCTAAGTTGACCACTATTTTCAGGCACAGAATTAGGTATATATCATATAAATCAACTTCTATAAGTTGACCACCTGCTTAAGTTGACCACTATTTTCAGATACAGAATTAGGTATATATCATATAAATCAACCTCTATAAGTTGACCAGCTGCCTAAGTTGACCACTATTTTCAGGCACAGAATTAGGTATATATCATATAAATCAACCTCTATAAGTTGACCAGTTGCCTAAGTTGACCACTATTTTCAGGCACAGAATTAGGTATATATCATATAAATCAACCTGTATAAGTTGACCAGCTGCCTAAGTTGACCACTATTTTCAGGCACAGAATTAGGTATATATCATATAAATCAACCTCTATAAGTTGACCAGCTGCCTAAGTTGACCACTATTTTCAGGCACAGAATTAGGTATATATCATATAAATCAACCTCTATAAGTTGACCAGCTGCCTAAGTTGACCACTAAAGTATTACACCGCAAGTGGTCAACTTACACAGGTTTTACTGTATTTAGTTCATATACAAGGCATGTTTTTAAAGTATAAAAGAAAAAGACAAGCACAGATAGAGCAAATAACTTTATAGCACAAAAATCTACCACCCTTACCCTATTTTTCGACATTGCTGCCGTGATTTTCTAAGCATTTGTCATAGCGTGGTACAGGTTTTTGTATAAGTATTCATAGAGAGTTGCCGCCTGTGTAGTCAACCATGGTGTTACATGTTCTCTGAGCTCATCATTGATATTGTGTCATCGACCGTCAAAGAAAGATTTTAGATGTCAAACAAATGAAAGTTGCGGTGAGCGATGTCGGGGCAGTCCGGAGGATGTTCAAATCGTCCCAGCCGAAGCCCTGTAAGAGTCCTCATGGTTGACTACACATGCGGCAACTTTCTACGAATAGGTGTACAAAATCAGTACCACGCTATGACAAATGTTTGGAAATCCAAGGGAGCAATGTCGGAAAATAGCGTAAAGGTGGCAGAAGTTTGTCCAATAAGTTACTTTGCTTTATCTGTACTTGCTCTTTTTTATTTTATTTCAAAACGGTATTTACTTTAAAAACGTGCCTCGTATGTAACTGAAAAGCATAGATACTCTTTACTATGCACTAATAGACCTAAAGCCCTTGTAATTCGAGAGACTTAATGGGGTCTGAGACACATTTTGAAAAAAAAAATATTAAACAGTTTAGAGTTTTGAAATTTTTTGTTCTTATTCACCAGCTATTAAATAAGCAAAATCTTAACATAAATATTTGAAAAAAAAAATTTTAATTTAAATTTATTTATTATCATTTTTTTAAAATGGGGTTGCTTGAATACGCTAAAACTCAAAATACTCTTGGTCAATTTTGATTTTTTTTCATGAATCGAAACACAAATACCTAAGCTTAAATTTTTATTTGGTAATTAAAAAAATATTAATTCAATAAAAATAAAAAATATTTGAATGAAAATTTTGAAAAATTCCAAGATACTTTAAAAAAAATCACATCTTATGTAAACACTTTTTCTTTCAAATTTTCCGAACAAAAATTCAAGTAAACTGTTTGAATAACATATGCTCCAAATTTCATTACTTTATCTTTATCAGTTCTTGACTTATAAGAGCTTGAATGCAAAGAATCGGGAAAAATCGCATCATGGAGAAAAACGCGATTAAAGTTTTAAAGTTAAGAATAATATTAATTAAATGCACGCAACAAAAATAATTATATCTTTCGTTCCAATTAAGATAGAAACAAGATTCATACAGCATTTTAAGGAGGAAAAAAAAACGGATTATTATTATTATTTTTTTTTTTTTTTGAGCAATCACGATTGTTTAATGCTTTCATTTGACTGTTTTGGCGTCCTATCATTTTATTTTCTTACTAGCACCCTCTGCAGCACCACCGTCGATCGGCCTCACGATGCTGCTCCTCTAGCGAAAACCGTCTCCAGGTTGCGCCCATATCTTACACTCACACGCATACATACACACACCTGCAAACACACATACATACACACACCTGCACACACACACTTATGCCTGCACACAGACACAACACACACGCATACATATATACATACACACACCTACACACACATGCACGCCTGCATGCAGAAACAAACACACACGCATACATACAAATTCCTATACACACACACACATACCGACACACTCATTCCTAGGCACAAACACACACCCCTACATACACACACTCTCGTGATTGCGAAAAACATAATTTGAATCCAAGAAGCCAAAATTCAAATTAATTATTATTATTATTATTTTTTTTTAATGATTAAAAAAAAAGGAAAGAAATCTCAAAATTTGGCGACTTTTGTGTCCCGGACCCCTTTAAAAAGCAAAAATTTTATTTATTTGTTTATTATTTGTTTCACTTGGTTTGTTATCAATGTTCCTATGCTGCGGTTACGAATAAATATTTCAGAAGTCATTTGTCTGATTTTGCATTTGAATGATCACGAGAGGTCATGCCCTCATTGCAGAAATCATCGTTGGGCCCTTACATAGAAAAAACAGCTTTTATAGAGTACTGTTTTAAGCACCCAAAAGCTTAATGAACTACACACAATTTTTGTTCTATCAATAACATTTATTCAAATGGCAAGACAGGGGCCCCGTCGGGAGGTCACAAAAATAATGGAGATTGATGTCCTAAAAACGCATTTATTTAGGCCCTTTTCGACCATTAATTTCAAAACGATTATGGAGGAAGGTCCCCGAATCGACATCCTTTCACTAACAAAACGACCAATTATTTTAAATTAAAAAAAAAAAACCCGCCTTCAAAAAACACCCAGGAACTAAAAAACAAAAAATAATTGGTCACATTTACATACGGTTTCCTATTCAAACCTATAAATCAAATATATTTTACTATTCCAGTACAAAAATCAACTAAACTAAGCACCCAATTATGAAATAAACACTGATTTTAAATACTATGAGACAAATTGTTTTAATACCTAACTAATTGTATACCGATTTCTTAATTTTTAATCACTTTTTGAAGTCGGTGCCTCCTATAAACTACTACCTAACCTAACTGTCTGTATTTTGCCCCATCCTATCCCACCCAGGAAAGAAAATGACCTCAATCATTGTTGCAGTCTTTCAAAAACCTCGCTTTTAAGTACCTAAACAGCCTTAAATCTTATCGAAAGATAAAAGGTTATTTTAATTGTAAATATTTTATCTGAGAGCAATGTGAATTCACACCTTTTTATTTTTTATCTCATTCGATTGCGATTATTTATTTGATTAAGAAACGTTGTTTCTCTTTATGAGCAGCTACATCAAGGTCAAGAGTTACATGGCTATTATTTTTACTTTCATACAGACAGTTATTAGAAATATTTTTTAGGATAACGACCAGGTGGAATGTGACTCTGACGAAATCTAACTTTTCTTTCATCTCTATACATATTCAAGTATCTCAATAAAAAATGTTTGGAAACAAAAACTAAAAATAGAACCGACTTCAAAATACAGGAAATATTAAAAATACAGGAAATTTATTTACACTATGTACAGGAAAGAGCGTCAACAACTGCTAAATGAATCATCAGCAATTAAGCAAATATCACACAACGGTTACACACGTATTTACTTCCAAATACGAAAAACAACACAGCGAAATGCCTCGCTATAAACAGAGCTAATACACACTCTCAGTACAACTTCCCAATCGAAACTAACTCTTTATCATGCATAACGCTTTTTATACACACCGAAAGAGAACTCTCAAATATTCCACAAGATTCCAAATGCTTCTCGAAAATAGTAGACCGTTATTTTATTTCTTCTTTTTATTCATTCACGAATCTTATCAATGAAAAATAGGGGGACCATGTACTTCAACCGAATGTACAGGGGCTGTATATTTACAGGATACGTTACTACAATAATTACTATTGACAGAATTTGTAACAATATGATTCTTTCAGGGGTGGCATTTCAGCATTTCATTTGGGGGGTTGAGCTTCTTAAATATGAATTACCTCAGCATGGTACAAAACACGCACTGACTAACAAGAGGTGGTCATAAAACTGGTCTAATCTTAACAATAAATAATGTTTAAAACATGATAACTTATAAAATGAATTAAAATTTATGAGAAAATCTTAATTCGTTTTATATGAAACACCTTGATACTACAGTTTTTTCCTTTTAGTGAATTTTTATTGCATGCTTTTCGGAATTGTCTAACCTCCTGAGACATAAAAATGATCTTGCTCAACTAGCTGAGCTGGTTGGAATAGTTATAAAACTAATTGAGGTATCAAAGCAATGCATAAAAATACACTTTTCAGATCTTGCTCTTCGAAATCACCCAGGCAACTTTAAACATTGCGAGGGGCTTCAGTTTTCATCATTGAATAATCTAGTCTCTATCCTCAAAACAATGCTTCCTGACTCATTGAAATATTTTATTTTTTGTTTTCAACATCCAATGCAGTTAGTATAGAGCAAACAATACAGAAAGATATTCATCAAATCTTGGGTTATTTTCATTAAAAACTGAATCTATTAGTTTATACAAAATATTAAATAAATGTTTGACTTTTTATCATCATGAAGATATCTGTCACGTATTCTAAATTGATTTTTTTTTTAAAAATTGGAGCAGAGTAAGATTTTTTTTTTTTTTGAAAAGTTTCACGCTTGAGTGAAATAAACATACAAATTAAAATCATTAACAGTTTCAATTGTAGTCTGTACTAAAGTTTGGATAGTCTAAAAATAAAGGTAACGGTTACGGATTGACGATGTTTTGATAGAGTAAAGCATTGTTCAAAATTTTTCCATAATATAAACAAATTAAATAAAATTTAAACGAAGCCATTCATGTTAGAAGGCACCATTTTTCCCAGCATTGAAAGAATCGTTTTACAATAATTCTGCCAGGCGTCAAATCACTGCTTTGAAATTATCGAGAAATTCCTATTCCGAGTCACAACTGACTACAACTGTATTTATGTCGAGGACTGCATACTAAGTGCCTTGCCTCCATTATTTTTTTATACCGATAGATGGCAGCACCATCACCGGATCGAACAGTTAATGAGAATTTAGAACTAGACCAGGAGCTAATAACTACCTGGTGCTAGCACCCCAGAGGTATCGTTTCACTTGGAGGACATTGAGACCCCGAGCATATTTAACGTCGCCCAGTCCCCTTTAATGACGACGGTGGATCTTCGACCATCGAGGTTCGAACTCAGGACCCTACGGCAACGAAAGCGACACTCTACCGATCGGTCTACCACGGCCCTTATCGAGAAATGCTTTATGGTTTTAACTATTGTAGACATCTTGTGTCACTCCAAGCCATAGTTAAAGAAGGAATTTGTTGATGTGCGATGTATTTTTTTCTTTTTCAAAAATAGCATTTTTAAGAAGTTTCTGGGAATGAATGCTATGCGTTGAGTAGCTGGAAGGTTTCTCTCTACTTGAAGAAAGCAATACACACTCACTAAATAAAAATACACTTAAAATATGAGCGTAAAATCAATGTGAAGTCCCAAGGAATTTTCTTTTGAAAATCATGCACACCACTTGCTTGCACGGGTCTCTCATACTGTATCATCGTTCCAGATCCAGGCCCGGATCTGCGTTCCCATAGATCCCGCAGTGGGGCACGTCCTTAAGGGACCCAACGGCCCAAGAAATTTTTTAAAAAGAAAAAAAAATTAATTTGAATTTTGACATTTTGAATTCAAATTATGTTTTTCGCAATCACGAGTGTGCGTATGTAGGCGTGTGTGTTTGTGAGTGGGGGTATGTGTTTGTGTGTAGGGGTTATGTGTATGTGTGTGTACGCATGTGTGTTTGTGTCTGTGTGCTGGCATAAGTGTGTGGGTAGTTGTATGTATGAATGTGTGTGTTGGGGGGGGGGGGGTATGTGTATGAGTGTGTAGGCATATGTGTTTGTGTCTGTGTGCAGGAATGAATGTGTGGGTAGTTGTATGTATGTGTGTGTATGTTTTTGTGTGTGTGTATGTGTTTGTGTATGTGTGTGTAGGTGTATGTGTGCGTATGTGTTTGTGTGTGTATGTATGCGCGTGTGTGTAGGACATGGATGCAACCTGGAGACGGCTTTTGCTATAGGTGCAGCATCATGAGGAGCCCGTCGACGGTGATGGTGC
Organism: Uloborus diversus; assembly: GCF_026930045.1. Taxonomy (NCBI): domain Eukaryota; kingdom Metazoa; phylum Arthropoda; class Arachnida; order Araneae; family Uloboridae; genus Uloborus; species Uloborus diversus. Next base: position 14,791,510 of record NC_072736.1, on the reverse strand, counting down.
GGGGGGTGGCGGTGGGAAAAATCAAAAGACGCCAAAAACAGTCAAATGAGAACAATAAGCAATCGTGATTGCTCAAAAAATTAATTTGAATTCTGAAATTTTGAATTCAAATCATGTTTTTCGCAATCATGAGTTGCGACAGGACCCTACTCATTGGGGGCTATTGTTTCTAGAAACAGCTCCTGTCCACCCAAGCCTACCCCTCCTCCTGGCTGGTTACGTGTGTATAGTCATGTGTGTGTAGGCTTACGTGTGTGCACGTAGGCCTGTGTATGTGCGTAAAGGCACGCGCTCGTAGGTGAGTGTGTATGAGCATACGTGTGAAGGACATGGACGCCACCACCCAGCAGAAGTGGATTCCGGGGGACAGTGCTCAGGACCACAGCAGCCGTGCCGCCGCCGGAGGGCGGTGGTGCTGCAGAGGCCCATGGTCCAAGCTGAAAAAGGAACCACAACGCCAAGGACCGTCAAATGAGAACAATAAGCAATCGTGATTGCTCAACAATCGTAATTGCTCAAAAAAATTAGCATTAAGGCTTATATTAACGTTGCAAATATACACTGCTGGCCATTGGGGAGAAGCAATACAGAATTTTGTTGCAGGGAGCCCGAAATTTATATATCCGGGCCTTATCGTTACACTGGACACACAAAATGAAGATTTTAGCCTTACCTATAGGAAAATTACTTCTTTAGTTAAAGCTCACCATGGTTCTACGTTATTTTTTTCTATGCTAAAAAGACCAGAAAGTGATCCATGAATTCAACGGAGAACACTTGCTTGTGTCTGGAAATGTGTCGAGTTTCATCAACTATTATTGAGAACGAGAGAGATTTTTTTAAAATGAACGTTGACTTGCGGTTTACAAAAATTACCCATTTTTCATCATTCTGCTCAAAAAATTTGGGGGTGCGATCCTCTTGCCTCCCCTGGATTCTTTGAACAGCATCGATACTACTTTTCAATATAATTTTGAAAATCGGCACAAAAAGATAGGAAAAATAATTTGTAACCTTTTTTCGTGTACATTTTTCATGAAAACCAGTCAAAATTTGAACGAAGCTTTTATATCGATATACAGATATGTTGTGTTATCAATGTAATGTGTGCAAATTCTATTGAAGAATCTCGGTCCGTTAAAAATTACATTTGTAACTCAATTATGGTTAAGTATGATTTTATATACTGTTTTTGTGCCGACTTCAAAAATTATGTTTAAAAGTATAGACCGGGATCCCTCGCCCCTTTTTGTTATTCATTACTAACAAGCTAATTTTCCGTTAGTAGCTTCATTTTGTCGAGACGCCCAACATTAGCCAGTACAAAAATTTTGTACGTGGTAGCTACCAGGGGCAATAAGGACATAGTTTGTTGATTTGGCGGTTATCAAATATTTATAACTAACTGTTTTTTTTTAAATATAATTCTTATAATACTTATCTAAATTAGCCGAAAAAAAAATTGTCTTACAAAATGCACGATTTGATCAAAGATGTCCCACTTTTGCAACATGTACCATTTACGAAGACATGAAACATAATTACTAACCAGCTGAAGTTTTTTTGGTCAGCTAGTTAATATTTATATAATTTAAGACACACATTGTCCTACAAATTGCGTGGAATGCTTTTCTGGTCCGACACTCCAAAGTTGTCAATACCACAGGACCATTTTTTTTTTTTAGTAACCGTAGGACACTAATATCACTTGATAGATTAGTGTGTTTTGTGCCCAAATAAAACATTGTCCTACGAGAAAACAGGTATATATCCCTAGTCCTACAACAATTGTCATTTTCGTTTTCCTATGTGAAACATAACGTAAAGTGAAAATATATTTATTGAAATAAATCAACTTTATTATCTCACATAAACAAAAAAAAATTAATTTTCAACTGACTCATCAGACAAATATCGTCATCGTCGCTGCTAGTATCACTCTCATCCTCATCAGTATCTTCCTCATTTTGTTCGTCTGTGATATCTAAATCTGTAACAACATGAAAAAATTAAACCCCCAAGCAATGGCGCACCCCTTAAGCGTGACGGAGTACCCATTAAGAATAAAAGCTCTCAAAAAAGAAAGAAATACCCCTCGAAAAAACTGCCTTGAAAATTCCAATGACGCAATTTGAGCCATGGACTCCCCCCCCCCCCCCCCCCCCCCCGTCTGTGCACTCCAATTAATTAGAACTTTTTTCTAAGAGTTTATTCTTTAACTATTATAGGGTGTGGTTCCTGCAAGTTTTGAGGTTTTTTTTTTTTTTTTATAAGTACGTAATAGAAATTATTTTTATTTAAAATGAGGATTATTTCGCCCCCCCCTTTCCACCAAAACCAGACGTACAACGCACAAAGTGCTGGGACTTTTTACCCCTTTTGCTGGAAGGGTAAGAAATAATTTGCAACAGGTTTAATTTTTTTTTTTTTTTTTTTTTGATGTTTGGATTTGGCCATTTTTACGCCTAATTTTACTCTACGCTTTTCTTTTTAGTCAGAAATTTAAATGATAATTTCAATGTATCGTAATATAATAGGTCTGATGTTAACTTATGTGTTATATACGATACATTTTTTGTGATAAAAGAAAATTATTTTCAACTTTTTAGTTCTTTTTTTTTGGATGAGAAAGAGAAAAGCATGTTTTTAAAAACTTTTTTTATTTTTTTATTTTAATATAATTTTAAAATTACCATTTTTTCCCCTTAAATAAGACTAACCCCACTTTCCAAATTAATCGCAACAATTAATTGATGTGATTATTACTCAGAACACCTTACAGAAACGCAATACATAAAATAAAAACAGAATTAAATGGAATGCAGAGTTTAGAGCAATATAAAGTCAAAAGAATTACTCGTTCATAAATAAATTAATGAAATAAAACTGGGTCACTAAATGAAACTGTCAGGCGAAAAGAAAGACCAACCTTAAAAATTCTCTTACACTATATGTAAATAGCCCCCGTAGCAGCTCTGTAGGTGTTTTGGTTTCTCTAGTGCCATCTAGCGGTGAAATTCACAACTCGTCACTTCTTCATTCAACATTCATCGGGTTAGTTTCTTCTCTCAATTGCTGGGTAAACAGTAAAGTTTTATTTTCATTATTTCGGCGTTTTACTTAGGAATATTCCTAATAAATGAAATTTATGTCTTTTGACGTCAATTGTACTCATAATCTAAGAGCATCTGTGTTTAATTAAATGGTGTTATTTATAGCATTCAATAGAACATTTCAGCGGGAAGAAAATGATGTTCCTGTCATAGAAAATGACCGGGGCTCAGGCACGTGTATTTTCAAGGCCCTTTAACATTTTCGATCGGCCAATTCATTCGTAGAAATGGAATGAGTAATCAGTTGTTTCTATGAGGAAACTGATTTTTTTGAATGCTGATTTTTAGCAGGGGGTGCCCACAAGGGGGGGGGGGGGGGATTATGGCGCAAATTGTCCATCAAAATTTTCGGGCGGGATTTTAAAATTTATTTATTTATTTATTTAAATTTATTAATGGAAAAAATTTAAATTTATGTATTGATTTATTTTTTATTTAAATTGTTTATTTTATTTATTTTTATTTTATTCCGCTTATATTTTAATTCATTCATTTATTTAGTTTGTGTGTGCAATGTTTTTGGCGTAGCACACACAACCTTTCCTTTAAAATACTATAAATAAAAGAAAAAGAAAAAACAAATTAAAAAAATAATTCATAAAAAATATTTAAAAAATAAATTAAATTAAAAAAATAAATTTTTAAAAATTAAAATAAAAAAAAAACAAAAATAAATAAATAAATAAAGGAAAGTGGGTTGAGGAAAACTTTTTTTTTTGGGGGGGGGGGAATTCGCGCCATTGAATTTGGGGGGGGGGGGGCACCCCTGATTTTTAGAATGCTCTAAAAGTGTAAAGTTGATCTTATACTTCAAAAACCCAGTGGGCTTGTAATTAATTTTGCCCCCCCCCGACTCGTCATATGAGCGATCAGGAGGGGGGAGGGGGGAAGTCAATTGATCCTCTGAGTTTTGAAAACATTCTGCAATTACGCATTTTTTCTTGTATTTTGATGCTGTTTTTTAGTACATATCCTTCGCCCCCTGCAGAACTTTGAAATGATAGGCCTGCCCCCCCCCCCCCTTCCTTACACATGAAAATGAAGAAAACCTGATGACGGACCTGGGTCAGGTGTTAGATCGTAATATTCCTTGTAGTTGCGCATTAAATATAGTTTGGCTGATTTAATTTATACCCTTAATAATGCATTTTTATTCAAAACTAGTGACACCCGCACGGCTTTGCCCGTAGTAGAAAATTAAAAGGTCTCTTGGTTCGCCTGTATATTTACAAATAATGTATGATGAATTTCTCGCCAATCTGCTTGCCCATGTTACGATTTCACGTTATGATAATTTCGTAATTTACTCGTCCATCTTATGATAATTTTGCTCGGGAAAATGTTCTTAAAATTGGCATACAAAAAGAACAAAATCGAATTTTCGAAAAAACGCTTCGAGGTGCACACCCCCATGCTACAAACTAATTCTGTGCCAAATTTCATGAAAATCGGCCGAACGGTCTAAGCGCTATGCGCGTCACAGATATCCTGACAGACAGAGAGAGATCCGGACAGAGAGACTTTCAGCTTTATTATTAGTAAAGATGATTTATTCTGCTTTTTTTTTTTTTTTTAATTTGTGCTTTATTGTAGCTAGAACACTAAATCACATTTGATCACAAGCAAGACAGTAAAGAGGGGCTGTCGTTGTTAGATTTTTCCTTGAAAATGTTGACAAATAATAGTTGCAACAGTGCACGTCAGGGTAAAGGATATAAATGATAAATACAAGACGGGGGGGGGGGGGCGGTATCGGGGATCTCCGGGTGGAAAGGTATGTACGTCTTGGTATGTCATATCAAAACATATGATTTTTCTATGTCTTACAAATTGTTAAATTTTGAAACCAATGGACCCGTCTTCATTTCATATTATTATATTATTTATTTTCTCTTGGGGGGGGGGGGCATGCATAAAAAAAGCAAACTTCCAGAATTTTCATGTCGTTGTGAATTTTTATTCGAATTCGAAAAATTATTCATTCGAATTTTAAAACACGAACTGCCAACATTTTTCCTTTTATTAAATGGTTGCTCCATGGTTGCACTAACTACGACAAAAAGCTGCGACTAAAAACGATTCACAGCCGTATTAAAAATGTGTTTTTATTATTTCATACACTGAATAATTAATTCACCCACTATTGCAAATTCTCACAAAAATAAATAAATAGATGAAAATTCCGTAAAAATGGAGCATTCTTTGAATTCATGTTTTTATTGAGCAAATCACGATTGCTTATTGCTTTCATTTTGACTGTTTTTGGCGTGCTATCATTTATTTTCCCACCGCCACCCTCCACACCATCACCGTCGACCGGCTCCTTACGATGCTGCTCCTCTAGCGAAAGCCGTCTCCAGGTTGCATCCATGTCCTACACACACACGCGCATACATACACAATTACACGCACACGCATATACACAACTACACACGCACATACACAACTACACGCACATACACAACTACACACACACACGCACATACACAACTACACACACACGCAAACATACGCACCTAAACATACACACTACCTACACATACCCTCCACACACCTACCTACACACACTCGTGATTGCGAAAAACATAATTTGAATTCAAGGTGTCAAAATTCAAATTTTTTATTATTATTATTATTTATTTATTTATTTATTTGAGCAATCACGAATTGCTTATTATCCTCACTTGACCAAAGTTGATGTTGCTCTGATTTTCCAGGTTGCCATGACGACGAGAATAAGGTAGCTCGTTGTTGTAAATATTTATCAAAAAGGGCAAATTTTTCGTTGCCATGATTACAAATCGTTTGCGCTTAATAACCTAAGCAGATTTTACTTTTAAAAAGTAGATTGGGCGGGGGGGGGGGGGGGTGCAAAATTATGTTTTCAGGGAGAACATCAACATAGGTGAACTTAAAAAGCAAAATTTCATCTCTCAATACAAAATTTCCAGAGGAACTAAATTCCATCATTCAAGATGATAGAAATAAAAATACATAACGTTACACACTAGTAACTAATCTTTATGACACATTTACTGGTGCATATCGGACATAAAATCTTTATTTGCCGCTGATCTTTGGTGCACCTTTGCTTTTTTTTTTTTTTTTTTGAAATTTTTGTTCATTTGCACCTGTTTGGAGCACAGTTTTTTATCCCGCCTGCACCTGATGGAAAACCGAAGTATAAATCGTAAACTCCCAACAAAAATGTAAACACGTATTTGATAATTGCAAGGAAAACACAAAACATCATTTTCAGCAGATGAAAATGAATCGATGACAAAAATGATAGCATTGGCCGCAAAAAAAAGACAAACTGTGCCAGCAGGAATAGCACTGATTTTTCTTTTCTTTTTTTTTTTTTTTCGAAATACAACAGACGACCGATAGGACCGTCAATTGCCAGAGTTTTCGCTTTAACTATGCCTCAATCAACTCACATTTTAGAAGGCAAATAAGGAAAACTAATATTATTCTGAGAAGTTCGAGAATACTACTAAGGGACGATACAATTTCTTTATCTGAAAGCTACAGAAATCGAACTAAGACCCATCGATTGCGTTAATAAATACTCAGAACAAACTGCCTGTGTTTTACGTCAACAGGACACACATGGAACGCAACGTGGCAAAGTTTTGGTTTCTTTTGCAGTTTTGGTAAATCCCCGCAAGGTAGCGTATTCGAGCGCTGGAGTTGCGAATTGACCTACTGGGCATTATTAACAAAATGAAATTGTGTGTTTTTATACGTATTTTGTTGTTTTTTCCTTATTAAATTGGAACACAACACTTTGCCCCCCCCCCTCCCCCCGGGGAATTTTGAAATGACGGGCCTGATGACCGGATTTCTTTTCTAAATATTATTGTACGGTCAACGCCGGTTAATTAATGCATGAAGATGGACTCCCCCCCCCCTCCTACTTATCACATGTCACAGAATATGGCATAAGTATACTGTAATTTTAAAAATGTGATTTTTTTACACTTGACACCCCCTCCCCCCCCTGTCACAATATGCGTCATTAGTGAACGACCCCTTAGTTGCAATTATAAAATGTACGTTGAAGATTTTCAAAATTAAGTAATGCCAATGACGTTTAAAGTGTAAGGTAAACGAGCTGATGTGTGCATCACATGACTTCCTTTTACTCCAATTTAATGTCATTTCCCCATTATTGGCAGTTTTAATGTGATTTAATTGTTTACTCTCTAAATATCACCAACAGTGGCCAAATTAAAATCAAATTTAAAATTAAAAAAATCGCCAAATTTGTCTCCAAGTTGGCGACAAAATTTGGCGAACAAAAGACTGGCGATATATCGCCAAGTGTCCGACAAATTATAACAACACTTGAGTTTACATCGAAATTAACAATGATTTCCCCCCAAAAAGGGGCAAAAGACCCCCTTAGGAACATCCGAATGCAACCAAAAGAGAAGGTGCGCAACTAGACCGCACTAGGAGGTCTACGTACCAAATTTTAACTTTCTAGGACATACCGTTTTTGAGTTATGCGAGACACATGCGTACATACGGAAGTCACGAGAAAATTCGTGGTGATTAACTCGGGGGTCGTCAAAATGGATATTTCGGGTGTCTGTAGGTTCCTAGGCTTATATCCACGTGTGGTCGGGTCGAAAAAAAAACTCAACCTTCATTCGGGGGTGAGAAAAATGTAAATTAAGGCCGATTTTTGAGTGAAAATTTTTTCTCGAATACAATACTTCCTTTTTTGTAAAAGGAAGTAAAAAGATAATGCATTTTACTTATCATATAATCGGGTGAGTCTTTTTTTTTTTTAATATCTTACACAATACATGAAATACACCGCCAGCTCAGTCATTTCCAGCCGAGGACTGCAGTTTCGTGCTTATTAGCACTCATCAGCCCGGCATAGGAGTGACTGAGCTGGAGATGGAAAACCTCTTATGGAAGCCAAGAGGGCCAAACAAACTGGTAGCTAATGTAGAATTAGCACAGACCAGCCATTTTCGAGTTGAACCGAACCATTGCTTCGGTCACTCGGCTGGTCTGTGCTAATTCTACATTAGCTACCAGTTTGTTTGGCCCTCTTGGCTTCCATAAGAGGTTTTCCATCTCCAGCTCAGTCACTCCTATGCCGGGCTGATGAGTGCTAATAAGCACGAAACTGCAGTCCTCGGCTGGAAATGACTGAGCTGGCGGTGAATTTCATGTATTTCTGCTTTTGCCCTCGCTAAAGGGCAGTAATTTACTGAATATCTTACACAATGTTCTTTAATCTGTAGAAATTAATGTAGGTGTTATTGAATAATTTTCCGTAACATGTTATCATTCTTCTTTGGATTTCATCTCTCCTTCCCATCACCCCAGCGGAAAAAGAATATTGCTACAATCGTTGTAAGAAATTTCCTTAACCTTCGCTTTTAGTACCTTTACGGTCCTCAAATCTTATCGAAGAGTAAAAGTGTTATTGTTAATATACTAAATATTTTATCTAAGAGAAGTTTGAAAACAACTATCGTTTTTTATCTTATTCGATTCCGATGGTTTATTTGCTTATGAAACTTAGTTTCTCTTTGTGAGCAGTTCCATCAAGGTCAAGAGTTGCACGGTTTTTATTTTTACTTTCATGCAGATAATTATTTGAATTTAAAAAAAAAAAAAATCAGATAACGACTAGGTGTAATGAAAATAAGAGGGTGGCGTAGTGTTATACTTATTTGTCATCTTCACTATTTATATCAATTTAAGTACCTCTAATAGAAGTAAATGACTATCTAACAGCAAACCAAAACATACAGATCAGCAAAAAAAAAAAAAAATTTAATTTCATTGCCAGAGAAAAGTAGTACAAGTTTGAGAATTCTAAATTCTTTTTTTTTCCCCCTAGGCATGAACCCGATTTTTTTCTTTTCTTTTTTACTTCCTTTTACAAAAAAGGAAGTATTGCATTCGCGAAAAAATTTTCACTCAAAAATCGGCTTTAATTTCCATTTTGCTCACCCCCGAATGAATGTTGAGTTTCTTTTCGACCCGACCACACGTGGATATATGCCTAGGAACGTACAGACACCCGAAATATCCATTTTGACGATCCCCGTGTTAATTACAACGATTTTTCTCGTGACGTCCGTATGTACGTATGTATGAGCGTATGTATCTCGCATAACTCAAAAACGGTATGGTCTAGAAAGTTGAAACTTGGTACGTGGACTCCTAGTGGGACCTAGTTGTGCACCTTCAATTTTGATTGCATTCGGATGATTCTAAGGGGGTCTTTTGCCCCTTTTTGGGGGGAAATCGTTGTAAATTTCGATGTAAACTCAAGTGATGTTATAATTTGTCGGGCACTTGGCGATATATCGCCAGTCTTTAGGTCGCCAAGCTTTGTCGCCAAATTGGCGACAAATTTGACGGTTTTTTTTTTAATTTTAAATTTGATTTTAATTTGGCCATTGTTGGTGATATTTAGAGAGTAAACTATTGAATCACATTAAAATTGCCAATGATGGGGAAATGACATTAAATTGGAGTAAAAGGAAGTCATGTGATGCACACATCAGCTCGTTTATGTCAAACTGGAAAGTTAGTTTTGAGACAAGATATTAAGTTATTGAACACAATTAAAATTTCATAAAAAAATATTAACAAAGAGTGTTCATGGTGTCAGAAATTGGAGTCCATTTCGACTCCCCTCTAATAAAGCGAAATAACGATACAATTTCAAGTTAATCTGACCAGGAATCCACACGATCAAGGAAATTCGAAAAAAGTTCAAACTGGTAGCATTTGGAAGAGCATAGTAAAATATGTTTGTGACACAAAAATTACGTGCCCTTGTGGCCCCGTTATCGAAATATGATGTCTTAAAATTTGCCGAAATTTTAAGTAAAGTCGCCAAATTTAGTGAGTTTCGTTCGGAACTGGAATGTACGGCGCCAATTCAACATCTGCATCTGACAAGACAGCTCATTGCCATTTTTGGACAAAGTGCGTGAAAGATGTTTTAAGTAAATTTTTTACTCAGGGGTAACTACCGGGGGTGGGGGAGTTGTGTCACAGACTGCTCCATTAATATTTTTAGGGGGTTGTTCTTAGGGGTATTCTTTTCTCGTCGGGGGGCGGGGGCGACGAGAAAAGAATACCCCGACGAGAATTTTGTTTTTGTGAGGCCTTTCTGATATGGGGGGGGGGGGGTAGCACTATCGCTCTTGGAGGATATTGGCACCCCTGATTTACTTGTGTGTGTTAAAGTTTAGAATCACTATCAAGCTTATCAAGTAGAAAGTTTTTCCAGAGAAACGAAAACTTTAAAACAAGATTAAACTTAAGTTTTATCTCATTATTGGTGACGAAAGCAGGCCCACCACTTAAGGGGGTCAGGATGTGGCAGTTGACCCTCCTGGTATTTAAAGAAAAAGTAGTTACATGTACTTGCAAAAGTGTAGTACTATGATAGGGCAGGGGGACGTGGGGGGCTGTCACCCGATCTAAAAAATGATTGATTTATTAAACTTGATATTAGTTGATATACAGCGCACCCCATAAAGAAATCACATAGCATGTGGAACAAACTGGATTGCAGATTAGAATTTCGTCTTGTAACAAAAAGATCACACACCGACAGAGGCGGCGATTGGGACTGAAAAGTGGGAGGGAGGGAGGAAAAAAAAACTAAAAGCAGTAGTAGGTCTTTTAACGGCAGCAAAAAAAGTGAAAGAAAAAAAGTACAAAATTTTGCTAAGGCTGGTTTTGAGAGCATATGAGTGGTAATTGATGCAAATTTAACAACTTTACTCACATTTTTCTTCCGATTTTGATGAGTTATGTACACAATAACTTTCCCCAGGGAAACACTTAGACATGAATTAGACTTAAGTATTTTGAGAAGTCACAAAAACACTAGGTAATAAGTTCATTAAGCAAGTATGGCTTGTTTATGTAAACAATTGACTTACTAATACCTAAACAATGAATACATACAGGGTGCGGAGAAAGTTCCCACAATTTTGTTTAAAACGTTTTTTTTGGCGTTAAAATCGTATGTTGGCGATTTATTTGGCACATATTGTTTATTGGCATTAAAAGTACTTGAGGTTTAATCATTTGTTCTTTGTTAGTTCATTGAGTTAGTGAGCTATGAATCGTGAAAATGTGCGTGTTACTATCCTTGAATTACACAAGAAGGGAATGAAAACAGGGGATATTATTCGAACGACTGGATTCAAGAGTAAAACAGTCTATGACGCTTTTTGAAACGCTACAAGGTGACTGGAGAGACTGCGACCGTCCACTGCAAAATGCCTGGAATGAGATAACGGTGGATGCGAGCACGAGCATCGTCGGCAATTTCAGACTGCGGCTCCGTAAATCTATTGAAGCCCAAGGAGCCAATTTTGAACAATTGTTATAATTTTTTTGTTTAATGTTGCTACTATTGTTTCGATAAAAAGTTTTTATTTTTTAATTTGTTGATTTGTTGAATTATGTGTTAGTTACAGCCTATTGAAATATCTAATAAAATTGTGGGAACTTTCTCTGCACCCTGTAAACTAAAAGTTACTGCTTGTGCTAAATAATAATCATTCTCAAACAGATATACAAAGTAAAACAAATAATTATGGTCTGAAAGTTTTGACGCTTCTGCTTTTTTTAAATAATTTCCAGTTTTTGTTCTTAAGTTGGAAAATAAAATTAATAACTGAACCATAAAAAGTAGGGGGGCATAACCCCGAATTGCCGCCACTGCACATGAAACATTTGTGACTGAAAAAAAAAAAATAATTTGAACTTTGATATCTTGAATTCAAATTATGTTTTTCGCAATCACGAGTGTGTGTGTGTGTGTGCATGTAGGCGTGTGTGTTTGTGTATGTGGGGGGGGGGGGGTATGTTTGTTTATTTGTGGGGGTATGTGTATGTGTAGGCATGTGCGTGTGTGTGGGTTTGTTTGTGTGGGTAGTTGTGTGTATGTGTAGGTATGCACATGTGTGTCTGTATGTATGTGTGTGTATGTGTTTGTGTGTGTAGGTGTATGTATGTATATATGTGTGTATGTGTAGGTGTCTGTATATATGCGTGTAGGTGTATGTATATATGTGTGTGTATGTGTAGGTGTCTGTATGTATGCGTGTGTGTGTGTGTATGTGTAGGTGTCTGTATGTGTGTGTAGGTGTATATATGTATACTAGAGGACTCGACAGACGTTGTTCTGTTCAAACATTGTAAATTGAAAAGTTAAAATTTTTTTTATAATCTATCAAGTATATTAATAGTTTGTTTTGCACTCTTGGCTTCCTTAAGAGGTTTTCCGCCTCCAGCTCAGTCACTTTCCTATGCCGGGCTGATGAGTGCTAATAAGCACGAAACTGCAGTCCTCGGCTGGAATTGACTGACCTGGCAGTATATTTCGTGTAAACTATCAAGTGTTTGAACCGTTTTGTTGAAAAAAAATAAGTACAAGGAAAATGTTTTAAGCAGCTTGGTCTCAGAATGCGTATATTCATTACAACTTGATTTATCTAATGCTCACTGAGCAGTTGTTTTATTAACTATTTTTTCTCCCGTACTTGATGGTTTGTTCCTTCAAAGGATAAAAAGCGTCCTCAGATATTAAGTATAAAAGACTAACTACCCATCTAGAACAAACGGGAAATCCCGCTGCAAAATCCCCCATATGAAAAAGAATAAAACAATCGAAAGGCTATCGTTTAAAAAAAATGATAAAGGTAAAAACAGTTCTCTGAATAAGCGAAAATCACTCATCCCCCCCCCCTCTCCCGATGTAAAATAAACACATTCTTCAACTAAAATGAATAAAAACTCTTCAAAAACGAAGAACAATTCTTTGCAATTTGAAATATTTCGCCAAATAAACAAAAAATACAATAAGTTACATTAACAGTAGCTTTAAAATATAATCAAATGATCACGCAACTCTGTTGTTTATAACCAAATTCGCCAAGCCACCACGTTACTATAATCCAATCGATCAGTCAGCGAAGCCAACTCCGTCCAATTAGCGGTCCCATCTTTTGAACGAAAACTTTTTAAACTTCATATATTGCCTGTTCTTTCCACCAAAGATAAAGGTCTTCCACTGCACTGATCTTTTGTGTACAGAACTACCCTGTTGGTATTTATCTGGACGAAAATAAAATTTGTTTCGTCTTTAAATTCCATCATCTTTTCCTTTAATAATGTACTGATTAGTTAGATAATTCTTAAAGTCTTCCTAACCATTGGTGCCAAAACTCAGATGGATTTGAGCCGAGAAACAAATGTTGCTTGGTACGGTACTTTCTGATTGTTTGGTTAGGAAAACCTAAAGCACCGATCCGGTCACATGGTTCAACTACGACGACAGAACATACGTTTTGCGTGAACCTTCCAGTACTTTACTTTAAAATATATCACCGGATCTAAAATCGTTGCTTTCAAGAAATGAAGGTTTCACTCGCTCTCTAAGTTTTATCTATTCTCAATTGACATATCACAGTATAGGAAATCTCATTACAAAAAGCAGAGCTGGCTTTCTTATTGTCCTTTGGCAACGGATTAAATATTATTTCAGTTCTCGCTCAACAATTGGTTAAAATAAATATTAATCATTTGGGAGATATAACCATCCAATGTTATAATTAATTAATTAATTAACAAAAACGTTTCCGATTCGATCCATCGCGCTTCGAAACCATGCTTGCCACAACTTAATTACACACAAAAAATTTGATCAAAATCGCTACAGCCGTTTAAAAGCCTTATAGTGACAAACGTCCGCACAGAAGATTTTTATATATTAAGATATGTATGTGCTTGTGTAGGTGTCTGTATGTATGCGTGTATGTGTTTGTGTGTGTAGGTGTACGTATGTATATGTGTGTGTGTGTAGGTGCGTGTATGTATGCGTGTAAGTGTAGGATATAGACGCAACCTCGAGACGGCTTTCGCTATAGGAGCAGCATCGTGAGGAGCCGGTCGACGGTGGTGCTGCAGAGGGAGGCGGAGGGAAAATGAAATCAAAAGACGCCAAAATAGTCAAATGAGAAGAATAAACAATGTGATTGCTCAAAAAAAAATCACAACTTTATCTTTACATTTTTGTAATCACTTATTGTAACAAGTGCAGTAGTTTCAAAAATATGATGTTTTGAAATCGGGTCCGTCATTTGTACTCACTCTTTCCATATTTGAAAACTTTATTGTATTGTGTTATTTTGATTACAGCCTGTTTTCCTTATTTTACAGAGATGTCTTCCGCGGAACAGTTCGCTGGCGAAGAGCATTCTAAGATTTATGCCAAATTTCGCCGAGACACTCCAATGTTGATGGCTGAAAAAATTGTCTCCTACTTAAAGGAAAAGGTAATAGATCGTCATTCTTCTTAATCGGTCAGAATTCTGCACTTGCATGAGTTTTAACCTTTCTATTCATCGGAGTAGCGGGAGAGAGAAAGTTAAAAACATTTCTCAACTGTAGGATTTTTTATCACCACAAAAGTAAATTTAAAAAATAAATAAAATAAATCCAGCATCGAGCATCCATTTAAATTTTGACATCTTGAATGGGGTTGTGTCCTTCAGTCAAAAGTACTGCTTTTAGTCACTGAAATTGATAGAACGAGTAAAAAATATAACATGGACCCAGAAAATACTTTCATTTTCCCAACAGTTATTTTTTATTTTTTTTTTAATGTCCGATTTTGAAAACAAGGCGTGGTCTTTATTGCGTCACAAATGATGCAATTTGGCGCTTCTTTACCACGTTTCCATGTTATGATAATCAAGAAGCAAATTAAATATTGCGCTCTACGCTTGCTATCAACCCTATCGTTGCCAATACACGTGAGTAAAGATGCGAATTAAATATTTTTCTCCGTGAATGGCAACCCTGAATGGCATTTCATCATTTGTGATGTCACACGACAGAAACGTAAACAATGAAAGCGCACCGAATTAAGTAATTTTTTTTAAATATTAAACTTGAAGAAATTATTTAAAAAATGGTCAGATCCTATATTTTTAAGCATGCTCTTTCAGAAAAAAAGACTTTTAAAATTTTGGAAACGACCCCATTCAAATTATGTTTTTTATAATCACAAATTAAAGAGTTTGCAGCAACAAAGAGTTAACTCCAATTTTTTTACTGTTGGCAAATCTCCTGGAGTTAACTCCATCTTGCCTCAAGCGAATGAAGCAGCTAACTCATTCCCGCGAATAACTTGAGAACTATCTACCGGAGATAACTCCTTGTTGAGCAAACGAACTTGAGAGCTATCAACCGGAGACAACTCCTTGTTGAACAAAGGAACTTGAGAACTATCAACCGGAGATAACTCCTTGTTGAGCAAAGGAACTTGAGAGCTATCAACCGGAGACAACTCCTTGTTGAACAAAGGAACTTGAGAACTATCAACCGGAGATAACTCCTTGTTGAACAAAGGAACTTGAGAACTATCAACCGGAGACAACTCCTTGTTGAACCAAACGACCAAAAAATGGAGTTAATTCTTTGTTGCTGTAAACCCTTCAATTGTGATGAGACCTTTCTCGTTGAGTTTCTTGTTTCTACAAATGGAATAAAATATAAATGGCAATAAAATTTGCACCCGTCCAATTATGACTGATGATTTTCTAGAATAGGTTCTACGAGGCACATTCGTAGAAAAAGAAATGGTAATTAGGATGCGGTATCAAAAAAAAAAATTGTATGGCCGATATCTCCCAGTATCCTTATCATACTTTCTAAGGTCCTTATCATACTTTCTTAAGGCGTCTAACGTTATGCATATTTATTGAATATCAATCTTAAATGATGGCAATTAGTAATCTGGAAATTTTGTATTTAGATTATGCTTTGCTGTTTCAGTTTATCTACATAGGTGTTTTTTCCTGAAAAAAACGTAATTTTACACAAAAAGCATGTTTTTAATGTAAAAACTGCTTCAGTTAAGCCCTTTGGAAAAAAATGAATGAAATCAAACCACAGACGTTTTTGACGATGAACGTTTCACTCTCTAAACAAATATTAAAAATAACCGTCACCAAGGAAAGCAGAAAAATATGAGCAACATCAACTTTGGCCAAGTGAGGATAACAAGCAATTCGTAATAAGTGTAAAAAACATTACGCCACTTATATATATATATATATATCATTTATAAATATAATAAAATCCTTTGCATTTTTAATTCACTTTACTTTGATTCAATAAATCAACCTGCAACTTGAGAAATAACTTCATCATTTTTATTAACAACTTTTTCTATTTCTGGAAACAAAAAAACAGAAAAAAAAATATATTTAACACTGATGCAATTTTCTCCATTTTTCTGCGTGATAAAATAATTTTTCGTCAATATTTTTAGGTTTTTTGGGTGAAGAAAATTGAACTTATACCGTCGATGCAAATGTAAAAATGCTTTGATTTGTTCCGAGAAACTTTTAAAATAATCAAAATTAAAAATAATAATAAAAAAAAAATTAAAAAAAAATAATTTAAAAAAATCTTTTTTGAATACATTAAGCTTTATACGTTCTTTCAAAAAAAAGTTTGAAGCACATTCACCTTTTCATTCAGGTCAGGGGCGGCATTTCACCATTTCATTTGGGGGGTCGAGTTTCTTAAATATGTATAACCCCAAAGCGAAACCAAACACACATTAGCTAACAAGAAGTTGTCATAAAATCGGTTTAGTATGAATAAAATTAGTGTTTAGAAACAATTAAAATTTTGATTCATTGACTAAAAAGTTATCATACAAAACATCTCGCTACTAAAGTTTTTAGACCTTTTGGAAAAGTTATAATGCATGATTTTTGGAAATCGGAAGAGCAGGGAATCGTGTTACTAATCTATCAGTGCCCAATGTCGTGCTGTTTTGCCAGTTCAGCAAAATAAAAAGTTTTTTTTTTTTTTCGCCTTTGTGCTTCGAAAATATTTCTCTAACCTTCTGAGAAATAAAAAAAAATCTTTCTCTACTAGCGGAGCTGATTCTAAGAGTTAAAAAATAATTGAAGTAACACAAAGTTATGTATGAAAACACTTTTTATATTTTGCTCTTCAAAATCACCCAGGCTACTTCAAAAACTGTGAGGGGCTTAAACTTTTCATCATTGAATAATCTAGTCATGTCGGCGCTTTCAGCTTCAATGAGATATCGTCTGCCTCCAGCTCTGTTATTCACTATTCCAGACTTATGAGTCCATAACAAGGACGAAACTGTAGTCTCTGGATGTGAAAACTAGTCTGTCAGTAAATTGCTTGTAATTTTTCTTGCCTCATGCTAAAAATTTTATTTACAGTTGAAACATTTTATTTTTCGTTTTCAAAATCCAATCCAAATAACCATAACCCCAGCCAACCATACAGAAAAATAATTATCATCAAATCTTGTGTTAATTTCATTCGAAACTGAATCTATTACTTTTCATACAAAATATTCAAAAATCAATGTTTGACTTCACATCATCATGTGGATTTGTATTACTTTTTTTTTTTTTTTTTTTTTTTTTTTTTTTTTTTTTGCGCCTCTTTGAAATTGGCTCGGAGGAAGAATGTTTTTTGAAAAATTTCACGATTGATTGAAATATACATCTATAAAAATCTATTTTCAGCTTCAATTGTAGATTGAATTGTGGTAGTATGGTGCACAGATCAATTGTAAATTGAAATGTGGTTTGAATAGTCGAGTAGCGGATTGAAGATATAGATTTTAATAGAGTAAAGCATTTTTCAAAAACCTTTTTCCGATGAAAACAAATTGGATAAAAATTCAAACGAAGTCATACATGCTAAAAGGCATGAGCTTTTTCACCATTGAAAGAATCGTTTTGCAATAATTCTTCCAGTCAACAAATCACTGTTGAAGTTATAGAGAAGTGTTTTCATCGTTTTAACTCTTAAAGATTATCTCGTATCACTCCGCGATTACATAATTAATAGAGCCCCATAAAAGGTACTTGGTTGATATGTCTTTTTTTTATTCAATAACCACATGCATTTTTAAGAAGTTTCTATGAAATTGTTATAATGTATTGAGCAGCTGAAACTTGTTTCTAGCAAAAGAAAGCGATGAACACTCATTAAATAAATATACACTTAAAAAATGAGCGTAAAAGTGAATGTAAAATATCCTGGAATTTTCTTGTGAAAACCATGCTGCCACACCACTTTTCGCGAGCCTCTCATATTGAGCATACCATCGTTACACTGGGCACACAAGTGTGAAATATTTAACCTATATGAGGCAATGTCTTCTTTAGTTAAAATTAACCATGATTCTCTATCAGTTTTTTATGTTCTGAAAAAGCCGAAAATACTTCATAAATTTCTGAGTCATCATCCAAATAACGAAAAACACCTCCTCTAGTCTGGGAATGTGTCGAGTTTCATCAAATAGTTGCTGAGAACCAGCGAGATTTCCTTTAATGAACATTGATTTCCGACTTACATAAATTGAATTCACCCATTTTCTATCATTCTGCTCAAAAAATTTGGGGGTGCGACCGCCCCCTCTTGACCCCCCTATTTGCCGCCCCTGATTCAGGTCTATATATGCCTTAATTTTTTCCCTATTTCCTCAGAATTTATTGGGGGGTGGAGGACAGACATAACCACAGACAGACAATCGCTAATTCTAAAAGCCTTACTTCTATTTTTCTTTTTTTTAGTATCTATTTAATCATTTAATTTATTTTTAACTTTTCTTCATTTTCAATAATACTTTAATGCGACACATTAAGCCCCCTTCCAAATGTTTTTTCTCTTTTACTATTGTATTTGTAAATATACAGGCGAACCGAATGACCTTTTAATTTTCAATTACGGGCAAAGCCGTGCTATACTAGTATATATATAAAGTGTAAAAAACATTACGACTCCATGAATAAATTAAAAACGGCTATCAGTTCCGTTATGAATTAAAAGGCAAATCTTAAATATTGCTATCAATTTATAATATGTGCACCAGGATGCATATTGGCCAGTGCTTAGGAGCCACTTATTAATTGCGTAAGGATCCCGAGGAGGGAGGGGGAATCTCTATACATCCTTACTTTGGGAAGGGGGGTTTCAAACCCATTCTCACGTAAGGTTTTCCAAGTCGATGTTTTATATTAGAAATCTCGCGGTCAAGTGGTTTGGCAGGGATTATATTTCATTTGCGTCTGGAATGAAAAAAAACGTATTAGGCTCATCTGTTTTTTTTATTTGTTTTACAAATAATGGTAATGAATAGTGTAAAATATAATAAAAGAGCCGCACTTGTGGCATGTTTTACTTTTAATTAATATTGCATCATACAAAAAATGTCGAAACAACATTCGGTCTAGATTACAACGTTTTAGTAAATATTTCATTACACAAAAATGTTTTTAAAAATTTTTTAATAACGTTTCCAGTGGTGTAAGATTCGTAATTTTTTACTTTGAAAAACGAAATGGAATTTTAACAAAAAAAGGCAATGGGTGAAAATCCTACTTACATTTACATGGGGGTGGGAGAGGTTCAAAATTGCCAAAATTATCCTTGCGTAATTTATGAATGGCCCCTTAGCAGAAGAACGATAGCTAGTTTCCCTGGAAAGGGGCTGTACTGCAACAAGAGAGCTGCCGAGGAAAGAAGACATTTACAGGGAGGTTTCTCCTGTGAATTGCGGCGCACTTATTAGCGTAATAACGAGTCATAAAATATTTAATGACTTTCTGGTCATCATTGTAAAATGCTAAGTACTGATTTCTAAAAATATATGCGTCAAATTCTTCATTGTAAATTATTCACGAAATCTTTCTTTTTAAATATTTTAACATAGCAAAAGCTCAACAGTAACAAGCACAACATGTAAAAAAGATTAGGAAAAAAAAATGAATCAAGGAGCAAGCTCCGAATTAAGCTAAATTCATTCAAGAATCATGACTACTCCAAGCAAACTTTTTGAAAATTTGTTTTCATCGCAAATTGAAAATCTTTCGGACGAACGATTACTACATGAAAATTTAATGGGGTTGTTTCCTTCAGTCAAAAGTACTACTTTTAGTCATTGAAATGGATAGAATGAGCAAAAAATAAAAAATAATAATAATAACATGGAGCCAGAAAACAATTTTATTTTCCCACATTTTTTTTTTAAATTAATTTTTTGAAATGTCCGATTTTTCAAACAAGGCGTGGTCTTGATGACGTCCCAAATGATGCAATTTGGCGCATCTTTCTACTACGTTTCCACGTTATGATAATCAAGCAGCGAATTAAATTTGCGCTCTACGCTTGCTATCAACCCTATCGTTGCCAATACAAGTGAGTCAAGATGCAAATTAAATATTTTGCACTGTGAATGGCAATATTGAATGGCATTTCATCATTTGTGATGTCACAGGACATAGAGTAAACACACGAGAAGTGTAAACAATGAAAACTCACCGATTTAAGTAATTTTTTTAAGATATTAAACTTAAATCAATTATTTAAAAAATGGTCAGATCCTATGCTTTTAAGTCCTTCAAAAAAAAAAAAAAAAAAAAAATACTTTTAAAATTTTGGGAAACGACCCCATTCTAAATGAGCACGCTTCGATTCAGAATACGCGATTGGAGTTTTGCGAAAGGTAATAGGAAATAAGTATGTAGTTTTTTTTTCTGAGATTGATTCCCAATTAGGATCCACTTAACAATGGTGGAAAGCTTAAACTCCGAGGGCTTGAGTTTCTTTTTCTCCTGTAAGTACGTTTAATAAAAAGGTAAAGGAGATAAAAGTGATTTTATTTGTCCATCACGTTTTACAAACCTCAGTGTTTCATTTGAGCTTAAGTCGTCGGGCATTTTCATGCTTCAGCCGCGTTTACATGGACTTTTCTACCTCGAAAAAAAAACTGCTTTTAACCATTATCCGGTTATTTCCGTGTAAATGGGGCTCTTTCTTCTTCCTGCTATCTACTGGAGTAAAAGCGAGGTTTCTGCCCGGAATGCATTACGCGAAACGAGTTCGCTAACTTGTTCAGTATAGCCGCTAAGGATGTTGGGTAAAACAGCTTTCTCGGATTCAACCGAACAATTTCTCTCCGTCTCTTCACATCTGAACTGTGAAGTTTCCGACCTTTTTTTTTTTTTTTGAGCAATCATGATTGCTTTTTGCTTTTATTTGACTGTTTAGATGTTCCTGTGATTTTATTTTCTTACCAGCACCCTCTGCAGCATCACCGTCGACCGGCTCCTCACGATGCTGCTCCTCTAGCGAAAACAGTCTCCAGGTTGCATCCATGTCCTACACACACACACACGCATAAATACACACACCTACACACACACACACACGCGCGCGCGTGCGCACGCACACACAAATACATACACCTGCACACACAAACACATACTCAAACACATACACACACTCAAACACATACATACACACACACGCATACATAGACACCTACACATACACACACACCTACACACAACTACTCACACACTCATGCCTGCACACAGACACAAACACATATGTCTACACACACATACACATTCGCAACCACACACAAACACTCACACACACAACTACCCACACACTCATACCTAGACACAGACACACATGCCTACACACATATACACATACCCCCTACACACAAACACATTCCCCCTCCCACACACATAAACACACATGCCTACATACACACACACACACACTCGTGATTGCGAAAAACATAATTTGAATTGCAGATGTCTCAATTCAAATTAATTTTTAATTTTTTTTTTTTTCCCTTCGGAGTTGGAGCGGGGAAATGCGAGGTACAAAAGTCTCATATAAACGCGGCTACTGATGCAAATATCGTCACCTCAAAGCAACGGTAGGGTATCTTACTGTTATTCCTGGGATTACATATCTTGCTGTTGCTCTGAGACGACATTATAAAGACATTTTATGTGTTAACGTGTACGTGTCAAATTTCTTTCCCTCAGTATGACGGACCGATGGACCTCGCAATCGATGTTGGCTGCGGCTCTGGGCAAGGCACAGTTATATTGGCTCCATTCTTCAAGAAAGTCCATGGGTCGGACATCGCAGAGAGCCAAATCAAAGCAGCTAATGAAACCCGTGCAAGGCCGAACGTTACTTACTCGTAAGTATCATGCTTGATGTATTTAGTCAAGCGCATTTTGTACCTTGATGGGAGGTCACCGTGACCTTCCAAAATCTTCCTTATTTGGAAAATTTTGTCTGACGATTCGGCATGATGTATTTAGTCAAGCGCATATTGTACCTTGATGGGAGGTCACCGTGACCTTCCAAAAACTTCCTTATTTGGAAAATTTTGTCTGACGATTCGGCATGATGTATTTAGTCAAGCGCATATTGTACCTTGATGGGAGGTCACCGTGACCTTCCAAAATCTTCCTTATTTGAAAAATTTTGTCTGACGATTCGGCAACAAGATGATTCAACAAAATGTGGAGTTCTTTTCGACAAAATTATCATCATTCAGCAAATTGAGAATTTCCACGTTCCCAAAAATTTCAGTTCGGGGCACCCCCTAATTTTGTATAAGAACGAGTCAAATGTTAGCGAAACAGTGGTCGTAATTTGGTTGATGTTTTATTTAACCAAGCTAATTTATTTTTTATTTAACCAATAGAATCATCCTCGGCAAGCGCGAACAACTACGCTGTATGAGCTAAGGCCCCTATATATACGAGCCGACGCATCATCTTAAGATGAGCCTTTTTGGATCGGAGCGCGTGTTTGAGTGGTTGTCTTTTCTGGCGAGTAATCGCGTTTGGTGATTGTTCACTGCGAGCGATTATTAGCGGCACGTGAATCGTTTAATAAATAAAGTATTATTTTCGACAAATTTGGCGAAATCCGAAACTTTACTGTGGTAACCCTAACAGTGCAACAATGAAAAAATCCGATCCAAAATGGCTAAACTTGAGCTCATGCGTCGGCCTGTCTATATAGCGGCTCTAGTATGAGCTAGCGGTCGGCCAGCAGTGGTGTCTACTGTCTGACCACGCGGATTGTATGGAAAGATAAACATCCGTTTTACAGCCGGAAATGGACAAATATATTATTTTTTAGCGATGTCGGCTTTTGCAGAAGCAGAGTCTAATTCAAATGAGCGGAATACGCGCATCAAGTTTTTACTTTTCCCCCTCATTCAGATAGATTCGTCTCATCTGGATGTTTGAAAATTCCATACAATCAGTCTGCGCCAGGTTTTCGCCTTAAGACCTCATTGGGTTAACCCGTATAATCTAAGGCTCCTCTAGGTCCATTTCATTCGGAAAAACGTCGCTAATGGCGAGTCGCAACGGATGAATAGGTCAAGAATCATCATTCAACGATTCCCATTCATTGCAGAAATACTTGTGCAAGTCCTTCTCATAAATCATTTGTTTTTCTAATGGAGATGCGCTAGGGGCACAACCTTTTGCAGACCTAGTGCGATTCCCCGACATAGCACCCATTCTCTCACGTCTAATCACTACACCCTTCGACGCCCAATTTTCCCATTAGGTGGAGACACCTGGGCTCTCTTTAATGCGAAACTGCACTAGGAATTTAATTTTCTTACGAGTACTCCCAAGTCAAATGAGTACTCGAGGAATATTTTGCACTAGTGGTACTCGCACGGCTTTGCCCGTAATAGAAAAATTAAAAGGTCTTTTGGTTCGCCTGTATATTTACAAATAATGTATGGTTAATTTTCTCGCCAATTGGCTTGCGCCCATGTTACGGTTCCACGTTATGATAATTTCGTAATTTACTCGTCCATCTTATGATAGTTTTGTTCTTAAAATTGGAATAGAAAAAGAACCACATCGAATTTTCGAAAAATCGCTTCGAGGTGCACACCCCCGTGCTACAAACTAACTTTGTGCCAAATTTCATGAAAATCGGCCGAACGGTCTAGGCGCAAGGCGCGTCACAGAGATCTAGAAATCCAGACATCCTCCGGACAGAGAGAATTTCAGCTTTATTATTAGTAAAGATAAAGATGCCACATAATCATACGACATGGACGCTGTCGATTTTCTGCTCATACCACGTGATCCGCTTTCGGGGGACGAGTCCATTCTTCAATTGGGTTATCCTTCGTTCACTTCCCGCTCTACCTTTACTCACAGTTTTGGTATTCAGATTCACAAAATTATGACTACTGTTTCGTTTTTATTTCATCCACTCTCATATTATATACTAGTGGCACCCGCACGGCTTCGCCCGTAATAGAAAAATTAAAGGTCTTTTGGTTCGCCTGTATATTTACAAATAATGTATGGTTAATTTTCTCGCCAATTGGCTTGTACCGACGTTACAGTTCCACGTTATGATAATTTCGTATCTCGCCAATTGGCTTGTGCCCATGTTACGGTTACACGTTATGATGATTTCGTAATTTATGATAGTTTTTTTCTTAAAATTGGAATAAAAAAAGAACCACATCGAATTTTCGAAAAATCGCTTCGAGGTGCACACCCCCATACTACATACTAACTTTGTGCCAAATTTCATGAAAATCGGCCGAATGGTTTAGGCGCTATGCGCGTCACAGACATCCAGACATCCTCCGGACAGAGAGACTTTCAGCTTTATTATTAGTAAAGATAAAGAAGGCCATGAAAAGAAAAGGGCCAAAATTAATTGAATGTAAGAATATATAATTGAATGTAAGAGCCAAAATTAAATATTTGGAGATAACCAATACGAATGGTAAGTGACTAAGGTGACCCACTCCTCTGTTTTGAGGCAAGACATAGTACTAGTAGCCGTCGTAGGAGCTGCCATACAACGTGATTTAAAAAGACTTTTCAATGAAAGGGCCTACCTAGGACCGGAACTTTAAACGCATTTTACTCAAAACTTGAAAATGTCGATTTACATCCCTTTGCTTCTCACTGGCTGATCTTATACATATAAAATCTGAGTATCTATCTATCCAAGCTTCTTCTCCCGAACGACAGTGAACTGACCATCGAACCAAGTATCGATGGATTCGTCATCTTCCCGTCTTCATGTTTGGCTATCTTTACTAATAATAAAGCTGAAAGTCTCTCTGTCCGGAGGATGTCTGGATGTCTGTAGGATGTCTGTGACGCGCATAGCGCCTAAACCGTTCGGTCGATTTTCATGAAATTTGGCACAAAGTTAGTATGTAGCATGGGGGTGTGCACCTCGAAGCGATTTTTCGAAAATTCGATGTGGTTCTTTTTTTATTCAAATTTTAAGAAAAAAAACTATCATAAATTACGAAATTATCATAACGTGGAATCATAACATGGGCACAAGCCAATTGGCGAGATACGAAATTATCATAACGTGGAACTGTAACGTCGGTACAAGCCAATTGGCGAGAAAATTCACCATACATTATTTGTAAATATACAAGCGAACCAAAAGACCTTTAATTTTTCTATTACGGGCGAAGCCGTGCGGGTGCCACTAGTTTAACATAATCCTCCGATAATAATTAGCGGAGATATCAATTAAAAATTATTAATTATGACTCTTAGATTTCAAAATCAAATCCCTATTTTTCGAAGGCTTTCCTCCATTCAAATTATTATTCAGTGCTTCATCTCAACTTTCCGCAACAACGCTTTTATTAAAATGTATGTGAGCGTGAAGAAAATCATTGAGATGAAAGATCTGTTGCCATTTTTTTTTCTCGAATATGCTCAGGTAAAATTCTTGTTTTTGTTTTGAGGCTTTTCCTGTAATCAGGGGATTTAAAATGTTTACTTTATGGGGGTTTTCCGCAATCTGTCACAAAATTTCACTGCCTTTTTTTTTTTTTTTTGGTTCAAGCCTGAGTGTTGAACTCGCGTCACTTGACATAACTTTTATTTTCGAGGTGGACCGTGCAAAGCCGGGCGACGCAGCTAGTATGCTTATATATTTCATCTGTACCCCCCGTAAGTCTCGTGCCTGGTAAGTGTCATATTTGCCAAGTATTGAATAGATTAAGATCTGGTTTAAAACTGTGATGCCAATATTGATGGCGCAGTCAGGGGAAGGCCTAAAGGGATTCGTTAAAGGACGGGAATGTTGTTAGTCAGAAAAATACTAGATTCCAAAGGTTAAAGAAAAATGTGTTCTTTAAAAACAAGATTACGTGTTTATAATGATAAGAGAAAAACAAGAGTTCATTTCGGAACTTTTTTTTTTCCTTCACGAAGCAAAGTACCGAAGTTTCACGATTGTTCTGGTCAGGGCCGGATTTAAGGGAGGGCAGGTGGGGCTACTGCCCCGGGGCCTCCACATCAAAGGCCTCCCCCCCCCCACAATAAAATTTTTTCTAAATATCCTAACTTTTACAGGTCAGGGGATGTATTTACTATTCAAGTGCTGATCGAAAATATCGGATATATACATATATATCAAAATATTCGGATATATATCAAAGTATCGGATATTTTCGAAAATATGATCTTTTCGAACTCTGATTAGGGGACTCCACTCCTTCGTTGCCACGGGGCCTCCACACTTCTGGATCCGGCCCTGGTTCTGGTGAAATATCGAGTCATTCTCTGCCAAGTTCTAGTTTTAAAACTAGTGTTTTGGAATTATAACTTTAATTATGATCCCCTTTCGTACATTTAAATTGGCTTATTTTATTGCTAGCTTTGAACCCTCTGAAA
This sequence comes from Uloborus diversus, assembly GCF_026930045.1. Classification (NCBI taxonomy): domain Eukaryota; kingdom Metazoa; phylum Arthropoda; class Arachnida; order Araneae; family Uloboridae; genus Uloborus; species Uloborus diversus. The sequence continues at coordinate 14,764,794 of NC_072736.1, read as the reverse complement.
AGCTGGACTTTCCCGATGGGTCTGCGCAACTCGTGACTGCCGGATCAGCCCTCCATTGGTTCAACATTGACGCCTTCTTCCCGGAGTGTCGTCGCGTCTTATGCAACAATGGCGTCTTCGCCGTCTACATCTACTACGCCATTAAACCCCTCGTCGACGATCCCGAACAAGCTGCCAAAATAGATGAGCTCTATGAAAGTGTAATGCTTTTAAACTTATCTCGTATTCCGAGAAAAAAAATTATCTTTTCAATAGCCAAATTTCGTTGTTGCGTGTCATTTTTCCTTTTTTTTTTTTTAACGTTTAGAGGCTTTCGTGCTTGTCGACACGCAAATGATTGCCATTTCTTAAGGAGCGCCAAGTATGTGACCATCATTTTTCCTAACACTTAAAGTTGATAATTGAATTAATCATCAAAAGATGGCACCACCAGTACCTTTACTTCACAATGGGGTTGTTTCCTTCAGTCAAAAGTAGTACTTTTAGTCACTGAGATTGATAGAATAAGCAAAAAAAAAAAAAAAACATGGACCCAGAAAATACTTTCATTTTCCTAAGTTTTTTTTTTTTTTAAATTGTTTAAAATGTCCGATTTTTCAAACAAGGCGTGGTCTTTATGACATCACAAATGATGCACTTTGGCGCATCTTTCTACTACGTTTCCACTTTATGATAATCATGCATCGAATTAAAATTGCACTCTACGCTTGCTACCTAACATATCGTTGCCAGTACACGTGAATAAAGATGCGAATTAAATATTTTGGGCCGTGAAGGACAGTACTGAATGGCATTTCATCATTTGTGATGTCATCGGCAGAAGCGTTAAACGACGCAAGAGCACCGATTTAAGTAATTTTTTTAAAAATATTAGACTTAAAGAAATTACTTAAAAAATGGTCAGATTCTATGTTTTTAAGCATGCTCTTTCAGAAAAAAATACTTTTAAAATTTTGGAAACGACCCCATTTGGACATAAGCTTGAACGGGAGAGAAACTTTCTCCAAGGGATTCTTAAGGATTTTGTCTCGTTTAGCCAAGTTTTTCTGCAAAAGATAGTCGTTTGTCAGTTAGCGATCAAATCATCGCTTAAAAAAATGTAGTGGAATCGTTTTAGTTCCCGGACTGAATTTTTCAAGGTTACGAATTTGTGATAGTTGGAGTTAACCTAAGATGACTGCGTAGTAATGTTGTGTTCAGGATCTGCGTAGCCTTCACAATGCTTCTCTGATTAGGTTTCTAACAACTTAGTTTAAAATTTCGGTCAATAATTTTTTTTAACGCGATTTCCAAGATTTGTTAATTTGTACTTCGAAGTTCTGGATGAAGCACGAAAAACATCAACTCCATTGACACCGGCGGCAGCAGGAAACATCAAGCGCAGTTTGTTCCTAATATATCAATGACAACAGCTATTCTCCAAACAGACGTGCCCACCAATCGAATTGCGGTTGTTCCTCTGAGATGCGAGTTGAAACTCGAAATAGGATTCGTTAAGCTTTGCTGATAGACGATTTGCTGAAAATGTGTGAAGTGCTCATCATTTTTTTAATGCGCTTACTAGCCGCAAGGGCGGCTAGATTATCGGCGGCCCCCCTCGACCTCGCCGCTTACGATGTGTTAGTTCACTCCTCCTTCGGTGGTGTACTTTAAGGGCTTCGTCCCCTTTTTGCCGTCTGCGACGAGTTGGTTGACACTGGAGTTGGTCATCTGCAGTACTAGTAGTACTGTGTACTACTTAGGCTTCAACCCGTACTTGCTGCTTAAGTTTAGCGAAACAATTTGAATTTAACTTTCTAACGCGTAAGTTGCATTCTTTCTATAAAAAAGAGGAAAAAGCGCATCAAGATACGCGCCACTTACTTAACTCACTCGAACCAGACTCAGCCAGCTGTATTTAACTTTGAGATAGAACAGCGACGAAAGTGCCGCAACCTCGTGGAGAAAGGGAGAAAACAAGATTCAGAATCGTCATTTTTAATTCATATCTCCGCTAATTAAAGTCTTACAATTATGCAACTTTGCCAAACACGATGCCCGAAATTTTTCGATACCTTGTTCGAGCCGCAAATTGCTATCATTTTACTTACATACATGCTTACATACTTATATTCATGCTTACATACATTCAGCAGTCAAAGCTCTTCAGAACGACTTCTGATTACTCCGACCCTTCCGTTATAGCAACCAATGCAAGAAGTCCCGTTCCCTGCCCATTCCATGGTTGCAATGTTATTATAACGTCCACTACAGCGTCCAAAATGAACCGTTCATTCCAATATAACGTCCACAATTAAGTTTCTTTTCTTGTTTTTTTTTTCGTTATCATGAGGGCTAACTATTCGAAAACTAATAATTAAGCATTTTATGTCTTTAAATTTTAAATATTTTAATTGAAATTAATTACAAGTTGGTCTAGGATGAAAGAAAAATAAATGGTGAAAACCGCGCACAAAGAGTAGACATTGCGAATTATATTTTTTTTTGGAAAAATTCGAGAAAGCAGAAAGCTTCTATAATATCTGTGTAAGAGGAGAAGATATAGTTGGAAAAAAATCTCAAATTAAAAATAATAAAACTATAATATCCATTTAATTTCTTAAAATAACTGATTTTCAATGTATTTTGCCATTAAACGTGTGTAATTTTTGGATAGTATTTCAACATAAAATAATTTTCTAGTTTTCTTCTCTTTTTAAGTTTTTTTAATGTAACTATTTTATTTTGTTAGTTTCTTGATTCTCTTTTGAGACGAAGCATAGCTTTGAAAAACTGTTCCTGCATTTAAAAAAATGACTAAATAACATGCAATACGTTACAATGACCTCCCGTTATGGCGACCGATTTCGTTTAGACGACGGGGTCGTTATAACGAGCGTCGACTGTATTGCCGTTTCTCATTTGAAAAGTCAGGCAGTCAGGCTTTAATGTAGTAGACTAGCTGTTTCGGCGACAGCCTTAGCGTAGTTGGGACGTTAATTTCATTCCTTTAAAGGAAAAGAAGAGAAAACAAAATCGTATCAAAAAACGCACTCTACTTAAGCCACTCGAAACATTTATTTTCCCCACGTGACCTTTCCGTTTGCGAGTCATTTCCGATTTGGCTATTTGCCAGCAACAGAATCCAAAATTTCGGAGGGAGAAAAAAGACGTTAATTGATATCTCTGTGAATTAAAGTCTTTGAATAATGCAGTCAGCTCAATCATGAAGACCGAAAAATTACGAATCTATCGGTACCTGGTTCGACCGTCAGTTCTCTGGCGTTCGCGTGAAGTTTCAGTTACATACATGCAAACATACATACACAGGTAGATACTCTCGCATTTCAACTCTTTAATATACGTAGTAGTTCATTATATGCTATTTATGCATGCGTCTTTACAGCCATAGAAGATGCGGGGGATCATTCGGCGAAATTTTGAGTTCTATTCGGCAAAATTTATAGTTCCATTCGGCAAATTGAGCATGTCTCTAGCAATTTCAGAGTTCCTATCATATGAAAAAACGTTACGTGTTAGCAAATTCTTCCCGTTGCTTTGGGACTGTGTCCACACGACCATAGTGACAAAATACCGATCATTGGCTAACCCAGAAATTACTGCAGAAGGTTGCCAGATTAAGCTCCTTATCGCCATTGTGTCCTTTAAAACTGCGATTACCGTCATTAGTTAGTTACTCCTCATCGTCAATCCGTCGTTTAGTTACACATTCCTTAACTTTTAATTGAATATTCGATACGGTCTCTCAAAGTTTTTCAACTTCTCTTGCAGCATTCTTCGATGACTTTAAAGTATCATGCTGTACAAGCTAAAATAGCATTCAACAGATACAAGGATGTCAACTTTCCTTTTGAGGAGGTACACCGGTGAGTAAAATATATCTTTTCTATGCCGTTTTTAAATACAGTTGGCTCTCTGTTCAACGATTTTCAAGGGACCACAAAAAATCGTCCTTAAGTTGAAAGCGATCCTTAAATAGAATGCTTTTAACACTATAGTGGACCATCTGGGACCGTGAAAAGCCGTTGTTAAATAGAGAAAGTCGTTAAATAGAGCGTCGTTAAACAGAGAGCCAACTATCCTCGGTGAATTAAGATACGAGTTGAGAATTTTTATCAGCACGAATTATTCTTATGAATGATATATAATGCGGCCTCAGAACCCAAAGTTTCTTTTTTTTGAGCAATCACGATTGCTTATTGTTCTCACTTGACTGTTTTTGGCGTTCCTTTGATTTTTCCCACCGCCACCCTCCGCACCATCGCCGTCGACCGGCTCCTCACGATGCTGTTCCTATAGCGAAAGCCGTCTCCAGGTTGCATCCATGTCCTAAACACACGCGCATACATACACAACTACACACACACGCACACACACATACACAAACACATACACACATACTTACACACGTGCATACATACAGACACCCACACATACACACGTACACAACTACTCACACATTCATGCATGCACACAGACACATACACATACCTCCCCCCACACACATACCCCCCCCCACACACATTCATACACACATATACACATAACCCGTACACACAAACACATACCCCCACACACAAACACACACGCCTACATACACACACTCGTGATTGCGAAAAACATAATTTGAATTCAAGATGTCAAAATTCAATTTTTTTTTTTTTTTTTTTTTTTTTGACTTGGTGATAAAATACTCAATTAGCATCACGAAAGTACCATCAAACTGATGAACTCATTTCACCATAACAGTGTAACAGGTCGGCCGACGCTACGAGATAAATGATGAGAAGAAGCAAGAGAAAGAATCACCGATGGTAATAAAAATATTTAATAAAAATATTAAAGTATTTTAATAAAAATAGTAAAGTATTTTGAGATAAAAAATTAAAATATTTTATTAAAAATAGTCAAGTATTTTGATAAAAAAATTAAACATTTTAATAAAAACATTAAAATATTTAAATTAAAGAAATTTATATATATATATATATATATATATATATATATATATATATATATATATATATATATATATATATATATATATATATATATATATTTAAGTACTAAAATCTTCAACATTTTTATGTTTGTAAAGAATATATAACTAGTCAACTGCATTTTAATTTGTGAAAAAAATTCCATTTTTTTTCCTGGAAAAAAAAGTCGTTTTTTTTTTTTTTACTGCCACAAACTTTTCGAAAATTTTGCATCACTGCTTACAACGCAAACGATTTACGATTCCGATTAGTTGAGTTACTCAATGTTTCCTTGACGAGAGGTGAGCTTGAGGATGAAAAGACATCCATAGGCATCCTCTTATGTATTGAAAAAGGGGTTCCTACTAACCCCGAAACTCGTGCTTGATGTTCTCTACAAATTTTAGATTTAACGTTGTAATATTTTCTTATATTTTTTTTGCACTGCGTTATTTCTTTATTTCTTACTAGTGGCACCCGCACGGCTTCGCCCGTAATAGAAAAATTAAAGGTCTTTTGGTTCGCTTGTATATTTACAAATAATATACGGTGAATTTTCTCGCCAATTGGCTTGTACCGACGTTACAGTTCCACGTTATGATAATTTCGTATCTCGCCAATTGGCTTGTGCCCATGTTACGGTCCCACGTTATGATAATTTCGTAATTTATGATAGTTTTTTTTCTTAAAATTGGAATAAAAAAAGAACTACATCGAATTTTCGAAAAATCGCTTCGAGGTGCACACCCCCATGCTACATACTAACTTTGTGCCAAATTTCATGAAAATCGGCCGAACGGTTTAGGCGCTATGCTCGTCACAGACATCCTACGGACATCCTACAGACATCCAGACATCCTCCGGACAGAGAGACTTTCTGCTTTATTATTAGTAAAGATTTCCAGATGAGTAGGGGAATGTGGGGCAAAGTGAAATAGTTAAGATTACTTACTTTTTCCAAACTGAACAAGTTGGAAACTTGTTCTGAAAGTTATGGTAGGAACATAAAGAAAAAAATATTTTATAATAGAACTTGCATTGAAACATTATTTTTCGTTTTGGGCAGTAAATTTGTACCTCCGAAAAAAGGTGGTGAAAAATAAAATTTTTTTGTTCGATCATTAAAGACATTTTTTAACATGTAAATGAGTAAATAAAAGAATGAATTAATAAATGAAAAGGAAATGAAGCAAAATAAGAATAAATAAATAAATAAGTTAATAAATGGGAAAAAATAAATCAGTTAATAAAATAGTGAATGCGTAAGAATATGAGTGAAATTCAGCGTAAAGAAAGGAAATACACCACTCAGAGCATCCGAGGTTATCGAACCCACGTTTACCGGCATTTGAAGTGAAGTTTCTACCACAAAGCCACCAACGCATAATGAATGAGGCATAATGAGTAATATAGTTTACATTTTTCTTTGCCAAAGAAAAAACATCCGCTTCACTTGCAAAAGGGCTGGGTTCCGGTAGCGTGGTGGCTTGGCGCGTTAGGCGCTGAGCAGTTCAGTCTAGGATTATTGCTTTAAAGCAACCGTAAATGTAGTTCATTGTTTTGGCGATTTGTTTTGGAAGAAAAGAAACTTTTGATTTGTTTCTATCCAAGTGAAATGTACGACATTTTCTTCTTTTTTTCTGACGATGATTTTTAAATGTTCCACTAGATGTTTTTTTTTTTTTTTTTTTTCGTTAGACGGATGGATTATGACAGTGTGGTTGCTGGGCGAGTTTGGCGATAAACAATAGAGTTGAGGAACTATTTTTACATTTGAAAGATATTATTTGATGTCTTTTTTTTTGTTTATTTGGCGAAATATTTTAAATTGCAGTAAAAACCGCTTCACTCGCTGAATAGAGTTTTAAAGCAACTGTAAATCTAATTTAATGATTTGACGAAAAGTTTTAAATTCCAAAGAAACTTTAATAGGTTTTTTTTTCTTTGAAAAGGTGTGTACGCATTTTATACCAAGAAAAATGATCGTTTCATATTAGAGGGAGAGGGGGCGTCATTTTTTTTATTCAACGGACTTCCGTTAAATTTTTAGCACGGGAGTAATTAAATGAATACGTAAGTGATTCGACAAAATACTGAATTAATGAAAGAAATGAACTATTTCAATTTGCCCTGCATGCATTTGACTAACTGTGCAAAGCATTTAAAGTACAAATCTGCTTAAAATTAACAAACAAAGAAACTTTAAATTAAAATTAAACAACTGCACCGAATATTAGTAGGTCTTAATTAATATATAAAATGTTACTTACAAGAACTTCATCGTTTAATAATAACAAAAATAATTTTTCACTTACAACAAAATATTATAATACGAGTACCAATTTTTGAAAATTGCTTGTATTATCATATTCTTAGATTTGTAGAGGCAATTTTTTCTTGATTAAGATAAATTACATGTATTACTACACAGTTAAAATATTACTAGATGGGTGGCGCTAAAAGCAGAGTAAATATTTCACCATTTCACTTTGACCCGCGTTCCTCTATCTTATTCCATCATCTTAATAGAAATGAATAAATTCTGTAAAACATGTTTCTCGGCCAGCACAGTGCGAATGCAGGATAAACAACTTATCTTCACTGCACTTGGACGTTTTAGAAGATCGTTGGTTTAAACCTTTGGTGTCTTGGGAACAGATTTATTTTAAACTAGTGGCACCCGCACGGCTTTGCCCGTAGTAGAAAATTAAAAGGTCATTGGTTCGCCTGTATATTAACAAATAATGGAGGATGAATTTCTCGCCGATTGGTTATGTTAAATGGCTCGCCCATGGCTCATAACGGTTCCACGTTATGATGATTTCGTAATTTACTATTCCACGTTGTGATAATTTGCTCGGAAAAAGTTTCTTAAAATTAGAATATAAAAAGAACAAAATCGAATTTTCGAAAAATCGCTTCGAGGTGCACACCCCCATGCTACAAACTAACTTTGTGCCAAATTTCATGAAAATCGGCCGAACGGTTTAGGCGCTATGCGCGTCACAGACATCCTACAGACATCCTCCGGACAGAGAGACTTTCAGCTTTATTATTAGTAAAGAAAATTCCTGCGTTACGAATGGATTTACTTTTTTGATGATTCATTGTGTTTCTGTTTGACTGACAAAACACGCTCGTCTTCCATTGCTTAGGCAGAACACGTGCATGGTGGAACTTACTCGTCAAATGTACACGAGGGGTTTACACTAGGGTGGTTCGAAACGAGCTCATGTGTGGATCACATGACTTCCTTTCTACACCAATTTAATGTTATTTCCTCATTATTGACAATTATTTTAATGTGATTGAATAGTTAACTCTTTTAATATCATCAATAGTGGCCAAATTGAAACCAGATTTAAAGAAAAAAAAATCGCCTAATTTGTTGCCAAGTTGGCGACCAAAAAACTGGCGATATAAAACTGGCGATATATTGCCAAGTGTCCGCCAAATTATAACACCACTTGAGTTTGCATCGAAATTGACAATGATTCCTCCCCAAAAAGGTGCAAATGACCCCTTTAGAAACACCCGAATGCATCCAAAAGGGGAGGTGCACAACTAGATCCCACCAGGAAATTTCAACTTTCTAGGACATTCAATTCTTGAGTTATGCGATGTACATATACACATACATATGTATACACAGACGTCACTAGAAAACTCGTTGTAATTAACTCGTGATTCGTCAAAATTGACATTTCGGGCGTCTATACGTTCTGGGGTACATACTATATATATGCACGTGTGATCGGGTCGAAAAAAAAAACCTCAACATTCATTCAAAATGGAAATTAAGGTAAATTTTAAGTGAAAATTTTTTTGCGAATACAATACTTTCTTTTACATAGTAAAGGAAGTATTGGTATTCACGAAAAAATTTTGACCCAAAAATTGACCTTAAGTTCCATTTTGCTCGCCCCCGAATGAATGTTGAGTTTTTTTTTTTTTTTTTTTTTCAACCCTATTACATGTGGATATATGCCTAAGAACGTACAGACACCAGAAATATCCATTTGGACGATCCTCAAATTAATTACGAGTTTTTTGCGTGATGTCTGTATGTATGTATCTTACATAACTCAAGAACGGTATGTCCTAGAAAGTTGAAATTTGGTACGTAGACTCCTAGTGGGGTCTAGTTGTGCACCTCCCTTTTGGTTGCATTCGGGTGTTTTTAAAGGGGTCTTTTGCACCTTTTTGGGGGAAATTCCTTGCTAATTTCGCTTCAAACTCAAGTGGTGTGATAATTTAGTGGACACTTGGCAATATATCGGTAGTCTTTTGGTCGCCAAGTTTTGTCGCCAACTTGGCGACAAATTTGGCGGGTTTTTTTAAAAAATCTGGTTTCAATTTAGCCATTGTTGGTGATATTTAGAGAGTTAACAATTGAATCACATTAAAATTGCCAATAATGAGAAAATGACATTAAATTGGAGTAAAAAGAAGTCATGTGATGCACACATCAGCTCGTTGTAAAAGAAAGTAAAAATCGATTTTTTTTTATATTTTGGACTCCCGTTATCTCTCAAAAACGATAGTTTGGTACCCTCACTTGGCTGAAAATGAAAAAAAAAATCTTAAGTTGACATCTTCAGTTCGTGCATGAGGCTAAAAGTTTGAAAAAATGTTAAAAATTGAAAATTTCAGAAAATAATAAAATTAGTTTTTTTTTTTTTTCATTTCGCAACATCTATAAACTGTCAGTATATAGCATAGTTTGAACCTAAAAAAATATTTTATAGCTTTTGCATAAGATCTTTGGTTTGCGCATACGCCTTAAATTGGGTTAAAATCTCCTGAAATTTGATGCCATAGAAATTCTATGCTTTTTCCCGCCTCTACTTCAAAGTATTGAACCCCCATTTACAGCAGGATTCAATAATGGATTTTAGGGTTTTTGGATTTGACGCTATCGTGGATAATGCTCAGGAAATTACTTTAAATTGGTTTCAAACCATCTTTAAAGAATAAATAAATATCAGCTCTTCGAATTAAAGCTGACGTAAATAATTTAAGCTGACTTTTTTGGTCGTAAAAATTTTTTAACCATGACATCTACCTAATAAAACGATACATTCCGACTGATGTTTTCCCCAACTACGGGACTGTTGCTACATATTGTCCTGTACAAATCTGAAATGTTGTGCAGTTTATCAACAGATAATCAAAAGCCAAATGTTCTTTTTAGAGTACCCGACGTGAGAGATATATATGATGGCCACCTTGATGACGTAGTCGGCTACATCCAATCATGGTCAGGCTTTCAAAACTTCCTCAGAGAGCAACCAGAAAAAGCCAAAGAGTATGTTGCAACTTTTGAAAGAAAGTAAGTTTTTTTCAGGTTATACTTTTTGCCTCTGTCAAAAGCAGTTCTGGAGTTCGTGCTCAAAGTCTATTAAAAGTACTAGTAAGGTGACTTTCAGATTTAGATTATGATATCAGACTTAAAAGGCTTAATATATATAGCCTGGAGCAAAGAGGGGACATGATTCAGTAGTTTAAATTTATCAAATTGAAAGATGTAAATGGGTTAACTTTTTGCACGGAAAGCAAGACGAGGTGTCATTGTTTTAAGCTATTCAAATCTCAGGCTAACCTGAAAGTGAGAAAAAATTATTACTTTAGTAGGGTCTTGGGCAATTGGAACTGTTTACCGGAAGAGGTGGCGTAAGGAGTAAGTGGCTGGATACAGGGCCCGATCAAGCCAAACTGGTGCCCAGGTCCTGAGTAGATGTTGGTGCCCCCCCCCCCCCACATGAGAAAATCCGCGCAATTTTAAAGTCAATGTTTCATACTAGAAACCAAATATACTAGAAACTACATTTTAAAGGAACATTACTACATTTGAAAGGAAATCTGGGATTTGAATACCAAACACTTGATAGTCACCAAACTAATCACAGTTAAAATAGCCTCTTAAGGCGAAAAAGAGTTAAAAAACAATTTAAAACTGCAAAAAAAAAAAAAAAAAAAATCTTACTAATTCTGAAATCAAGCTTTAAAAAAGCTTCTTTCTCGCTTTATAACAGAGGCAAATGTGTCGATCAAATAATTGAAATCTATGTTTGATGTCACAGAATTTTCAATGGTCAATAAGGAAAATGCCTGTAAATTATCCTGAGAAACGCAGCTTCTCAAATGATTTTTTATTCTTTTCAAAAATGAAAAGGAACGTTCACTGGAACAGCTGCTGATAGGCAAGGTAAGAAGAAGCTGTAGGGTTGAATCCACATTCAGAAATGTATGTGTAATGTTTATGATCTTATCCTTTTGAAACATTTTCCAGGCGAAGGGTTACCTTTTGCAAAAATTTGAAAGTGTGTTAATTCTTCTGGAAAATGTTCATCTAGGTCATCCGAGTAATTATTTTGAAATTCCAGAGCTAAGGGACAACGACTTCTTTGTGCGAAATGTTTTTAACTTTATGAGGTTTTGAGCTGATTTTTTAAAAAATTTGAGCCTCCTCTTCTTTAAAGTTGAGAAAAAGTAAAATGAGCCTTAAAAAAGAAAAAAAGGAAGTAAGTGAGGCTAGGCTATTTCGGTGCCCCTAAATTTGTGGTGCCCAGGTCCACGGACCGTGCGTTAATCAGGCCCTGGGTGGATAGCTTTAAGAGATCCATTGATCTTCATTGGGGACTAATTAATTGACTAGGACCAGCCTAGCTGGGCTCAGAGCCTGTTGCTGGTAATCACATTTGTATTTGTAAAATAAATTAATTTATTTTAGTAATTCAAAGCCAACCAAGAAAATTTTGAACCACTTTTTCATCAGAAACTACAAATTCAGTGGTGAAGGTTTCCTTGTTGACTGCTGTCTGAAAGGTCTACACTTACTTTTCGATTTTTATGGTTCAATGAAAAATTTCAATATTGCATCAAAATTAAGAATATTTTTTTTTTTTAAATGTCAAATGAACAATGGTTCAAAAGCTTTACAAAACTTGTTTGGCAATAAATGACCCAAAGAAAAAAAATGTATCAAAAAGATTAGTGAATGGTGTTGGTGATGAAGATTGTTCACTGTTGTAAGTATTAAAATTCATTATTGGCGGGGAATCAATCTAGAACTAAACGAGTCCACTTCAGCTTATCACAAAATCCATCTTGTGATCTAAGTCGAATCCAGTTTTTGGTTTTGAGGGAGGGGGGAGGTGGAATGTAATATTTGGGCACATCATATACATTTCGAAATTGAAGCCCCAAAAACGCTGTTTTAGACCATCTTTGACCGCTCTAACATTCCCATGACCTCTGGCACTGGGCATGTTTGTGAGTCTCCTGCATTAGATTATTTCAAGTAATTGTTTTCATGTACATTTTTTAAAACAAATACCTATCACTCATGTTAACAGAAAGCTGGTAGCTATTGAAAAAGCGACTGCGATTTCCTTTTCCGATGATTTTGATTCTTTGTAGTCAATCTCAATCTTTTAAACTAAACTGTTTTTAAGCATTTAGTTTAAAGAGGAAAACTTATGTGCTTTCAAACTCCCGTTGAATGGCTTCCACGGCATGCACGAGCCCTGCAATGCTATGCAATTTCGAATCTTCATTTTGTCCCCTCTCATCTTTTGCAAGTTTGCCACAATATTTATAGTTTGGGGGAGCACAATAGGTTTTTTGGAATTAACACTAGCGCATCAAGGGGGGGGGGGGGGTACTTTGCACCCTGTCGAGCACCTCCAAGGAATGTTAGCCGTTTATGTAGGGCAGTGCGTCTACAACAGCTCATCAGATAAGTTTAAAAAAACATTAATCATCAGAAATATTGAAGCGCATCAGATTAAGATTAGGTGGGTTAGTTACTAGCTGAAACGTGTATACTTAGAAAATTTGACGATTTGAGCGTAACAAAAGAATGCAAGAGGTTTTGCAAAAGAGTTGCAAAAAAAAAAAAAAATTGTCTTGACATTCTTGAGCGTGGTTGATTTTTCTTATTCTTGCATTTTTTTTAATTTTGAAGTAAAAAAATGCAAGAATCACGAAAGAAAAATATAAGTTGCCGATTTCTACAAGCCGAAGTAATAAAAATTGTCTTGTTAAGTTTGGAGCGTGCGTATGCACAGTAATCGATCACAACTGATAACAAATCAACGCGGGTCCTGTTTTGAGTTTGACTACGAGGAGAAATAGCTGATAAAATGGAATAGGCGTAGGGAATGTAGCAGGGTTGGCAAGTTTCTGCCGAGGTGGTTAAAACCGCTGGTAGAAACCGGTTAAAACCGGCATGGCAGAAACTGGCAAAAACTCACAAAATGAAAAAATAATTCTTGATATACAACAGAAAATACATGGAAAAAAATAATAAATTGTTAACCAAAGCACTGTAATTTTATTACAAAATTATCACAATTCAAAATCAAATGTTACATTGTTGGGACCCTGCAACTGCCTCTTCGGAAAAGTGGTTTCAAAAATCTAAACAGGTTCTCAATTTAATATGCACAAATGAGAAACTTTAGAATATTCTGGAAATAGAAGAGCTAGCAGACAATGCATCAAGGAGCAAGCAATGTTCATGAAACTCTGGCACTTTCTTCTTAAAGCACGTGACATAATTTCAATCACAAACAATTTAGAGGAAGCACAGTGAGCAAATTACAATCAGTAATGCCCGTTCAATTCTGTATGTCACTCCTCTTTCCTAAGTACCCCAGTATGATTTTTTATCCTTTGTTAAATTAATCCAAATACTACGAGCCTCTGCAATTGAAAAGTTCACTTTCTGAACTAAATCAAGGGCACTAGCATTGGATTTTATTTTTTTTAATGATGAAATGATGTTTAATTCTTTAGTTTATTCAAACAAATATCATTTACTAATTACTTGAGTTTTTTAAGACGATTTTAAGTTTTTGCCAGTTTCTGCCGGTTTTAACCAGTTTCTGCCACTGGCACGGCAAAAACTAGTTTCTGCCGGCAGAAAGCCAACCCTGAAATGTAGTAGGTATGATCAACAAGATATTTTTCTAGCGGTCAGATTAATAATACTCCTCTGAATAATTGTCGGATTAGGCTACGATCAGGGCCCGACTAACTCAAGTATTTTGCAGTAATGATGAGGTACTGCTAGGTATTTTTCAGTCGTGCTGATGAGTGCTAAAAAGCATGAAACTGCAGTCCTTGGATGGAATAACTGAGCTGGCGGTGTATTTTATGTATTTCTGCCTTAAGGTGGTAACTTACTGCAAAATACCTAGCTTTGCCTTCAATCTTTGAGTTTGAACCGCATCATTGCTGCGTTCACTCGTCTGGTGTGCTAATTCTACATTAGCTACCAGTTTATTCGGCTCTCTTAAGAGGTTTTCCGCCTCCAGCTCAGTTACTTTCAATTCCGGACTGATGAGTGCTAAAAAGCACGAAACTGCAGTTCTCGCATGAAATAACTGAACTAGCGGTGTACTTATGAAACACAAAGATTTTTTTTGTTTTTTGAAAAAAAGATGTGATACAAAAAATGTTTAATAAGCTAATTTTACCTTAACTAAACCTATCATTCTTAAAATCCATATATTTTCTCCTTTTCTAGGTTGAAAGCTATTGCTAAAGCCTGCAACTTGTCTGAAACTGAGCCCATCAAATTGTACAGGGACTTTCTTTTGATTATCTGCAGGAAGACTGAAAAGTAACCCCATATAAAGAAAAAAAGAAAGCTGATAAACAATTAAAGTGTCTGTAAGAATAATGTTGAAATAAATACTTATATTTTTGCATGTTCTGCTTCTGAACAGCATTTTTTCACTAAATGTTATCACAATTATGATGATATCATAGACTCACTGGATGCAAGTAACTCTTTTTTCCTCTTTGCAATAACATATGTTTCAGATTTAGCAACTAAACTTTTAAAATTGGGTGCAAGGAATTTCTCAATTCCCCTCACTACTCCTGTAAGGTTTGCTTTCTGCTAAATGTTAGGACTCGACCGATGCATCGGCCTGGCCGCGATGCATCGGCGCCGATGGTTTAACAATTTATCCATCGGCATCGGCATCGGCGGCCGATGCTAACTTGCAGGAAACATCGGCCCATCGGCCTTAAAAAACATCAAAAAGCCGATGGAATTGGCCGATGTTTTTGAAAAAAAAAGGACCTTTGTTGTTTTACTTTTTAATGCAAAGTAAAGGGAGTTATTGTTTTCATATAAAATTGTTTACTTAAATTTCAGTATGAATTTCTATTTTAATCACCCCTGAAAGAGTTTTAAATACTGCATTCAAGTACCAAACAAGTTAATTATTGCGTTGTTTCTTGCGGCTGGATGTACGTATGTATCTCTCATAAGTCATAACTCAAAAATGGTGAGCTGCAGAAGGCTAAATTTTCGCATATGGGATGTGCGTACGTTCCAGTTGTGCACTTCCCTTTTTTTTTCGATCGGGTGTTTTAAAAAGCCTATTTACTCATTTTTTGTGGCTACTAATTACTTATTTCAATGGAAAATTAATATAGCGTCTCAGACTGACGATCATTTAGTGATGTATTGCCGAATTGGAGGCCATGGAAAAAATATGAGATGGCGAAACCGGTTTAGTTTCATTTTGTTAGACTCCCGTTAAACCGACGATAATTTTTAATTTTTCGATATTTGTAATGTGAATCACAGTAATGCAGTCTTTTCTGTATCGCTTCAGCGGAGCTACAAGTTTGGGGCCCGTCGAAATACATTTTGGGGCCCTATTTCTCTATCACAGCAGTTATAAAACATTTATCATAAGCATTTTTGCAACTCCTACGGTGCCCCTATGGTTATGGGCCTCTCGCGCAATTGCAACATTTGCTATTTTTTAAATCCGCCACTGCACGTCAAAACAAACTCGGGTGCAAGTTTTAAAAGGATTTTTCTGCTCAATGTTTATGATTGTTTTAAACTCTAATTTTATGACTATTTTTTGCATTTCCGAGAACACTTGAGTGCCCCTCCTCCCATTCCCTCAATTTCTGAAATTAAACTCTAGGTTGTACTTCTTAGTTGTTTAAAACTAACACCATTCTTAAAATTAGAGATTTTTTTTCAAGCTTTATATATTGTTTAGGAAGAATTTAGAGCATTAACCCCTTCAGTCGGAATTATGAAATATTGGACCAAAAATGTTGATATTCCGTACACAGTGTACTATGGTAAAAGGTATCTTATATACAAAATTTTGATTTTGTAGGAGAAAAATTAAAAGAGTTATGGCACATCCAATATTCCTGACTTATATTTTTGAAATCAATATTTCATATACAAAAACGATAAAATACCGAACAAACTTCATTATAAAATGTTCTACAAACAATTATAAAACATAATATAAGCGTTTGAAACGATTAATTAAAGATTGTATATTTTTAAAAAAATCAGGAAAAACCTCGCTTTTCAAATGAAAATCCATTGTTGGAAAAATGAGCCACTCTCTATCTCTCAATCCTTATATGTCAGTGTTGTCAACCCCAAAACGAAAAATTACTTCAAATTATAATAAGTAGAATGTAAAGAGTCAACTACAAAAAAAAAAACAACTAATTAAATCAATTATTAAATGATTAGCAGCTGTTTAAAAGTATGTCTGGTATACCGGACACCAGGTCTGAAGGGGTTAATGTAAGAAATTGATTAAAGACGTTTTGAATGGTGACATAATTCGGAAATCAAAGGCACTTTTGAATTTTTTCTTCGGAAGTGCTGAAGTAGATTCAGAAACTCTTCCGAGGCGATGGTGGTAGCGGTTCTGTACTAAAAAAATGAGACTGAAGTTGGGGCCGAAGTTTAATGTTGTGAGTTACTCCAAAATCAGAGGGTGTCCCCCCAAACCCACCCTCGTCGTTTCAAGCATTTCTTAAATATTTAGCGATTATTTATTTTGGCTAAGAAATGTCATTTTGCGTATTTCTTATACTTGTTTCAATGATCCTTCAAATCCCTGACAATCTTATCAATTTATTTCTGTTAGATTTTTTTGAGCAATCACGATTGATTATTGTTCTCATTTGACTGTCCTTGACGTTAGGCTGGTTTTATTTCCCTCCCCCCCTCACTTCCCTCTGCCGCACTCCCGCCCACCGTCCTCTGCAGGCGTGACTCCTCCGGTCCTGAGCAATGTTCCCCGAAATCCGCTTCTCCTGGTCAGTGGCGTCCATGTCCTACACACGCTCACACACACACACATGCCTATGTGCATACACAAGTCTATGCCTACACATGCACAAGCCCCTACACACAGAGAGACATACACGCCTACGTGTGTGCACAGGTCTACGCACACACAAGCCTACATATGCATGCGCGCCTACACACACACACACAACTATACACACGTAACCGCCCAGGAGAAGGGCAGGTTTGGGGGGTCAGGAGCAGTTTCTGTTAACAATAACTCCAATAAGTAGGGTCCTGTCGCAACTCGTGATCGCGAAAAACATAATTTGAATTAAAAATAACAGAATTCAAATTGATCTTTCTACTATTTTTTTTTTTTTGCCATCGGCCAACGGCATCGGCCATCGGCAATCGGCCATTTGGAGGAAAACTATCGGCCATCGGCCATCTTTGAACAATCGGCATCGGCCCATCGGCCAAAAAATGCCATCGGTCGAGCCCTACTAAATGTATTATATTAATTTTAAAAAGGAAGGTAAATTTATACTGACAGAGATTTCTAAGTAGAAGTATCCCTAAATGGGGTTGTTTCCTGAGCTGGCGGTGTATTTCACGTAGTACTTTTAGTTACTAAAATTGATAGAATAAGCAAAGAAAAAAAAAACATGGACCCAGAAAATTCTTTCTCCAAACAGTTATTTTTTTATTAATTTTTTTAAATGTCCGATTTTGCAAACAAGGCATGGTCTTGATGATGTCACAAATGATGCTCTTTGGCGCATTTTGTATCGCGTTTCCACGTTATGATAATCAAGAAGCGAATTAAAATTGCGCTCTACGCTTGCTATCAACCATATTGTTGCCAATACACGTGAGCAAAGATGTGAATTAAATATTTTGCTGTGTGAATGGCGACACAGAATGGCATTTCATCATTTGTGATGTCATCGGCAAGAAATGTAAACAATGAAAGAGCAACAACTTCAGTAACTTTTTTAAAATATTAAACTTAAAACAAATTATTTAAAAAATGGTTAGATCCTAGGTTTTTAAGCATGTTCTTTTAGAAAAAAATACTTTTAAAATTTTGGAAACGACCCCATTATCCTGTATCAGGAGAGAAATGAAAAGAAAATAACTTTTTTTTTTTTGGATAAAAGAATTTATTTAAAAAATAGACAAGAGTATATACATATAACATATTTTTAACTTATTAAAATGAAATAATAGCAAAATTATAATACAATGAATATAAAGTAGATTAAATAATTCTCTTGTTTATTTTAAATGAGGTTCAAAGGCTTGAAACAAAACTGAAACATAAAGAATTAACAGACTTCGATACTTAAAAAAAACACTGGACAGGAAGACTTATCTGAATCAATGGGGAACTTTTGGTTATGAAGATTTTTGTCAAGATCACTCAATTTTGGCAGTAACACTACAATGTGAAACCCTGAGGTGAAGTTAGGAAATAACAGTATATTGAGTCATGTTTGGTCAGCTCTAGTATTTTTATTTATGAAGATTTGCTTAAACATGAGGCCCCAATGAAATAATAGTTCTTTGGTATTGCCAAGGTAGAAGTAAATAAGTTGCTAGGTACCAAAAACCTTCATAATCAAAGGTCTCCTGAATTTGTTCATAATGGCAAACTTTTAAAACAGGTAGGGGCACTTCAAAACTCTTCACACTCATAGTCAACAGAATTATTCCAATAGTTAAGGCAAATCAGAATCTTTATAGGAGAATTTACATTTAAAATGTTTTTATTAATGAAATGTCATCAAACACATAAATATAATTGTAGCGGTCCAAATTTGACATAATTAAGTTAATTTTGAAACCCTACGAGTGGTTTTTGTGTTAATTAAAATCTATTGATGATACAGAATACATGGCGCTTCTTGCATGTAAAATGTGATATGAATTTGCATAAATATAATAAGTAGATACTTTCTAGGAAGGATAAACAATCCTTCCACAAATGTAGTGGAAACCATTTTATCTTAATCCTCTCATATCCGCATGCAGCAAAAAGTTAGCTTTTCTTCATATATATATATATATATATATATATATGCAGAGTAATGATGATGGACACTATTTCAAATAGCTATATTCCCTGCACCATATATTGTAATTGAAATCTGTCAAGCATATTTGAAAGAGGATGCTTTAAAATTTTTAATATTGGCCACTGGAATGTGTTGTGCAATAGTGTCGGTTGTTATTGGATTACTAGCTGCATCACTTGTAAGCAAAATAGCTTGCACTTCAGTTCTGACCATGGAGATCACCTGATCTTCCACCCAATGGTTTATTGTTGCCGAGGTTTGTGAAAGATGCTATTCTCATACCACCTCCTCCCACAGATTAAAATGACCTATGAAACCGTATCACAGTGATGTCATCGAGTGTGGGGAGGAACAGAGCTACTGTCTAGATGTTATCTGTGCAGCCGGAATTTACATAATTCAAGTACAATATATGGTGCAGGAAATACAGCAATTTGAAATTTTGTCCATCTTTCCAAACACCCTGTGTAACCTTTAACTTTTTTGCTTCAAGAAAAATATGGCAAGATTTAAAAAGAGTTGGCGAGATTCTGTTTGTACATGCATTTCAGCATAAAAATGTATTCTGTTGAATTCATTTTATTTTACAGTATTTGGGGTTTTTTTTGTTTTGTTATTGGCATTTTATGATAACATAACATAAAAAAAAAAAAAGTTTGTAAGTGTTCTTTCACATTGTATAAATACATCGTTTAAGTAATATAGGACACAGATATTCACATCAATATACATAAATATATTGCGTGTATAAAACTTGGTTCAAAAACTTGCTTAGCTTAAGAATTAGACAGCAAATGTTTTCAAAAAATCTCAGGAGGGAAAACACTTACATCCTCATGCTTCATACTTATTGCTAACATATTCTATTAATTTTACAAAAAAATTACCTTAAGCTTTAAAATTTCAAAAAATAGTTTTAAGTAACATTTATTATGAATATAGAATACTTTCACGACACATGATATGCTCACTGTGATTACATATATTATTTTAAAATTGCAAGCCATAAAACAGAACATATGGAATAAATATTTCATATGCAAAATACTACACACATCATGCAGAAAATTAAGTAGATGAATCATTCAACACCATTTCAAAGAGTACAACCATAGTACAATTTATGAATGACTCACCACACACATACAAAAGGTCTCAAACAGCCGATCAAGTTGTTTTAAAACATACAC
This sequence comes from Uloborus diversus, assembly GCF_026930045.1. Lineage (NCBI taxonomy): Eukaryota > Metazoa > Arthropoda > Arachnida > Araneae > Uloboridae > Uloborus > Uloborus diversus. Next base: position 14,744,459 of record NC_072736.1, on the reverse strand, counting down.
ACTCACACACAGGACATAATTACAAAATCAAAGTCTCCATCATATTTTTACATTACTCATATATATTTTCAGTTTTAACTAACTTTTGAAAGCAACAAATAGTCTCCATTGTATCTCATTAGATTAAAAGTTTTCAAGCTAAAAATTTAATTACTATAATTTTTAGTATAATTAATACAATTAACAATGGACTCCAGAAAGTGGATATTTCCGTTCACAAACCTTTGAGCAAAAATGGATTTTGTAAAAGTGATGCAAAAAATAATCACATTAGTGGACATTTCACTAACTCACTAACAAATGAAATATTACCAAGGAACATCAATTTTATTTTTTCTGAAAAATCAGTGGAATGGAACTTGCATTTTCTTCAAGCCTCATCGTCAAACTTCTGGTATGGATTAGAATCTTTAACGAGGCCTGCGTAAAGAAAATTTGAGAATTGGTGAGTAACATTCATGCATACAAATGGCTTTCAATTTCATTCACTCTTTCAGAGTTGAATTTTATTTTATTGATAAAAAAATCTCATTTTTTAAGTTTACTTTGCTTTCACTACAACAAGAAGGAAGAAAAAAAAGCAATGTTAGCTATAAGATTTGACAAACACATACAAACTTTGCTTTTAAACTTATTTTGACTCTTACACATACGAGGTGGGACCCAAAAGTAACCGGATTTTTGTTCTAAAATATTTATATTAGTTTCTTCACAAAATTTCTTTTGTCTCTTTCAAAGTGTTCCCCCTTAGATGAAATACACTTGTTAATTCTTTTTTTCTTTTTTTCCACTGTTAGAAGCTCCCCTTTAACTCTTTAGCCAGAGGCGTAGCGCGACCCGACTTTCGGGAGGGGTTTCTTCTCTTATATATATATATATATATATATATATATATATATATAAAATTAAGCAAACAGAATTACAAATATTAAACAATAAAAGACTTTTTTTTGAAAAAGATATGCTTAAAGTTTCTTTTACTGTCAAAATGATTCCTTAAACTCGAAATAAAGCACTCAATAATGTAATAGAATAAATACCTAACAAAACTAATAAAGAGGAATTTTAATCAAGAGTCCATATTGTCTTTAGTATCAATTTCAAATTTTCACCATCATTTTTCATATTTCTATAAAAAGTTTCTTAAGCCCCCGTATTTCAAAACTCTTTATCTCGATTTTTTTCTTTAATGTGAAATTCGAAATATACAGATTCGACTGTATGCAATATTCCCACTGCACGGCTCATTCAATTAAATATATTTAACAATTTGCAGAATATATGACAAAGAAAGGCTGCATATACGTGGATTTAACAAATCAATCTCATTTCTAAAGCGAAGTGTCAAATTTCACTCAATTATCAAAAAATTGTCGCAGCAGAGGGAGGCGTCTTTATGCTTGAGGGTCACACATGGAGAAGATTTTCAATGGCATTGGGGGGGGGGGGGAGCAAAGTGAATTTTTGACCTTTGTTATTCAAAAAAAAGTCGTTTTGATTTTCTTTCTCTTTCTTTCTGTTCCCTCTTCTTTCTCTCTCTTTTTTTTGAGACTAACTTTTCGGGGGGGGGGGGGGGTTGTCCCCCCCCTTAGCTACGCCCCTGTCTTTAGCTTTGACCATGTTCAGTGCCCGTTGTGAAGCAGTTTTTACCCCCTCTACATCATCAAAACGCTTCGATTTCAGAATTTTTTTCATCCTTGGGAACAGAAAAAGATCACAGTGAGCTAAGTCTGGCAAATACGGGGGTTGAGGAACGACTGGCCATCCCTGAGAGGCCAAGTAGTGGTTAATAGTGAAGGCTAAGTATACGAGAGCGTTATCATGGTGAAGGAACCATTTTTCTGATCGCCCGCGAGAGCACCAACTCACTCCTGTTTCTTCTAAAGTTTTGTCAATCGTAAAACTACGACTCTCGTTGATTTTTTCAACATTTCCATCATTTCAAGACGTTGAAGGGCGCTCAGAACGAGCATGATCTTCAACACTCTTGCTACCCACGTTTAAAGTGTCAAAACCACTCAAAAACTTGTGTACGGCTCATAGCATTGTCCTTGAAAGCTTTTTGAAGCATTTAGTAAGCTATTCCATTTCCGACTCTTCAAGCAGGAAGCAAAATTTCAAGCTTACAGTTTGTTCTTCCAAATTTGCCATAATGAATTCGCAGGCAGAAAGCAACAACACATGAGAAAACCAACACTACAATCAGACGTTATCAACTACACTGGTGCCACTTGCACAGCTGGTTTCTGAAGGTTTCTACTTGAGTCAACTAGCTGGAGAATACTCTACTACATATAGGATTGGCATTGCACCATTAGTCCGGTTTCTTTTGGGTCCCCCCTCGTATGAAAATGGGATCTGACAGGGTTGCCAACCTTGGAGAAACAATTTGAGGAGCATCTGTGAAGATTTTGAAGTTTTGCAGAGCAACTTGATATTTTATATAAAAATCAATTTAAAAAAAAAAAACTAAACCTCTTTTCTAAAACTGTTTTTGAGCTTTGACGATCATTTTAAGCACTAGCATAAAAATAATTATTTTTAAATTAATAACACTTTAACTACTTCAACCCTATAACTTTAAACACTATGTCATGATTTAAATATAAGGGTTTAATTTCCATAATTATATCCCTGTCATAACAAACTAGCAAAATGAAATAAAAATAAATTTTATGTTACTAAAACCTTTGGTAAGCCTGTTCAAAATTAAGAGTAATGAGAAATTGAGGAGCAAACTAACTTTTTTGCCGAACTGTGGAGTTCCGCTATTTTTGCGGAGCAACTCCGTAAAATTTGGAACAGTTGGCAACCCTGGATCTGATAACTATAGGTTGACTACTTGTCAGAAATTAAGGTCTGAAGATAAATCCATTGAAGGAAAAGTTGAAAAGGTTCATGAAGGAGGAAATGACAGCTTAACTGTTTACACATCAGTCCAGAAGTCTATTTGTACTTTAGGGGGCCATAAATAAACCACATCATAGAGCAAATAGAGTAGGCTCAGCTGTAAATGTTTCTGACACATATGCAAGGACACAATCTCATTGTGGAGAGCAAAAGTGAGCAGGGCTTGCATAGCAAACAAGGGACGATGGTTATGTTTGTGAATGAGCATTATGTTAGACCATTTAGCATGTGAAGAATATTGTGTGCAGGTCAAAAATTATTTCAACTAGGATCATTTGGCCACAGATTTATTGATTTTAATCAGCATCCGTTCTTCAGTTGGTTAGGAATACTGTGTCTAAAATATTTTGATTTGGTGCAGTAAAATATTTAAAATGCTTGATCTAAATTGTTATTATTAAGATATTCGCTGCCACGAGCATCATCGATGGGCCGCTAACAATTTTCATGCACTTCCAGCATCACGCATGGGTCTCCAGGCATATTCCCACAAAATGATGAATGAAAATGACTTTATGTTAGTATGTGGCACTCTGAGGTGATGTTTGGGTAAAAAATGCAAACATGGGCATGTTACCATTTTTTCTAAGAGCACTGGCATACTTAGAACTCTTTAAAAATGATTTTGGTAATCAATTTCCTGTTTATAATAAAATCATAAACAACCTTCTCGCTCAAATTTATATAATTGTGCCCATCAGCATGATGTTCTACCAGCAGTTACAATAATGCTACGAGGGTTGTTTTTTTTCAAGCTCCGTTTAGCTATAAAAAAAAAAAAAACGGGTGAATATACAAAAAAGATTTTACTATCAAAAGTAAGGTACAATGCATATTATTTCTCCACAAAATCATCCTGACAATTTAGGCATTTTTCCCACCTGTGCACAAGCTTTTCTATACTCTCCTCATAGAACGTTGCTGCCAATGATTGAAAGTGATTTTTGACGGTGTTTCTGGGACCCAGCAAGCACAAAGTTTTCTGTAGCACAACCGTTCTATAACTACAGAATGTAGGGACGATCTTGAAACTTCTGAAAGTTGCATCGATAATTCCCTTATCGTGAACCTTCGATTTTCCTTAACCGCTTTGTCTACTCGTTCAACAAGGTCATCTGTAGCCACAGACTTGCGTCCTAGACCCGCTTCATCATGCGCATTAGTTCTGCCCTCTTTAAATTTTCGGCACCACTTACGAACAACACCAGCACTCATTAAGGTGTCTCCATATACTCGACTTATTCTTCGATGAATTTCCGCTGCCCTGTTACCTTCTACTAGCAAGAAACGAATAACACTTCTCAATTCACATTTGGCGGGAGACTCGATAGAGACAGCCATGTTTTCCTGTCTGTAGCTCAACAGGAAATGGCAGATTGGACTCGACAGTAACTGAGTGTTTGGACAGGGGTATGCGCAGTATCCTAGTACGCAAATCAGCCACCTGCCGCCCACCTGATTTTCCTACAGTGAAAACGGAGCTTGATTTAAAAAAAAAATAATAATAAAAACCTACGTACAACCAGGTGTCAACTAACTACAGATCCACTAAAATAGCAAAGCACATTGACTGCTTAGGAGACAGATTTGATGTAATACTTGGCTCTAAATATAAAAATAAACTGCATGTATAACATTTCAATGAATAATGCCGATCCAGTTTTTTTCTCAAATAAAGTACTGGTTGTAACCACACAAGCAAAAAAGGATGAATGATGCATCTAATTACAAAATGAAAGTCCGTAATTTAGGGGCAGAAAAAATATATGAATCAGTTTTTAAGCAGAAGAAAATAAGCACAAAATGGTGATAACAAGGCAGTGTGAGCTGCAATTACAATTCATTATGTACTTAGGGACCAGAAGAGCAGTTAAAATACAAAGTATTTAGTGATTATCAATAACTATAAGGATTAATTGGAAAATAAACAAAAGCAAAGAATCAGTCAATGAGTAAAAAAATAGAGACATTCTTTGCAAAATAAAAAGCAAAAAACAATTTTTAAATTAAACAGTAAAAAATTGTATGAAAATTATTACAAACATATAACTAAATTTATAACACATTCTGACACACACACACATATACTCAAGTTTGCAATAATCTATGTACATGGTACAGCAAAACAAAGAAGGATATGGGTCATTCTTCAAAAAGTGTAACTTTTCTGTCACACGCTTTTGCAGAAAAAACTTTAAGGAACAATTCATTTAACAATGCTTTTTAATTTCATCAAAAATATATCTATTTATACCTGCCAACAATTTTTTAATAATAATTTTTATTTCGGTATATTTTTGGTTCACAACATGTGAATTCTCACCTCCGTGGCATGTCACACATATGGTGTAACTGTTTGTGTTGCTTTAGTAACTTGTTTAATTAAAAGTATATATTTATTTATTTTTTATTCCTTTCACAAGTGTCTCAAATACTAATTGTTTAAGTATATTTAATTTTTTAATATTGTGTTTTATGTGTTATGTTGTGTTAGGATAAGCAGTCATGTCACACAAAAAATGCTCACCTCAGTTACCCAAACTTAAAATGCCATTCATCATTAACACGTGGCAGTAATGACATCAAATTTTGTTTTCCATGATACAAGGGAACCCATTGTTTATTTTCAGCCATAGCTGAGAGATTTTTGTCGAAAAACCAGGAGATGGATTTTGCTGTAAAACATAGTGTGGTTATTCTGACTTCTCACCTCCGTCAACTCAAATTTCAGGGATGTAAATTAATGTAAAAAAAGAAGTGAGCATGTTTTCATATGCTTGACATGTGCAGATTGTAGCAACGAAGAAAAAACATATTTCCCTGAATAATGTATTCATAAGGCCTATATTAATGGAAAATTCCTCACCTCCGTGACAGACCATATCAATGTCAATATTTGTGAGGTGAAAATAAATGATGGAGGTTAAATGCATCAATCTTAGGCATTCTACCACAATTATAAACAGCGAGTATATTCTCAAATTTACTAAATACTGTTTTTAACACACATTTGAACTAAACTGATAACTACTAATTAAGCCATACTTTAATTGAGAGAGCTTAGTATTATATTACCATTAATCATTAAAATAGCTCACTGTTTGCACAATTAACAAAATTACTACTTTGATATTAAATTGACCTCGATTTTTAAATATTAAAAAATATATATATATATATATATATATATATATATATATATATATATATATACATACATATATATATGTATACATATATATTTTATTTCCGTGCATAAGGCATTTAATTTTTATTACTTATGAGCAAAATAATTGGAACTTAGCTGGGCCATTGTTTATGGTTACTTCTAGTAGGTAACACTTTCATGTAAGAATTTAAAAAAAACAAAAGGTTTCGAAATTGAAAAATATTTGAGTTCAAAAGTTATGTTTTCTGGAGAATGACCCATGTATAATAATTTTTTTTTAGTTTAAAAACTTTTGCATAATAATGTAAGAAAACTGCCTCCAACATTAATACAGAGTTTTCTGATATGCTTTTAATACAACTTTGTTCAATTAATTAATCAAATTTCATAATATTTTTTGCTTCAATTAAAAAAAAAGATCGTCTTGATGTAGTCAGAAGACAAAAATACCATATTTAAATCATTGAAACTTTTTCATTCCAAGTTTCGAATTATAACAAAAGTAGTTTTGTAAATACCTGCATTTATAGTTTTGAAACCTTGATACAAGTTAAACAGATAGTAGATGTATTTAAATAGGAGCAAAAGGAGAAGGGGAAAAAAAAAAGGTTTTACATAAGTATACTTACTAGCAGCATCAATTATCAGACCTGTTAAATTTACAAACATAATTAACATTTGGCAAATTCTTCAATTAAAATCCAAATTAATTTTTCTTCAAACTTCTAATTTAGCTATATGCTATTGGACTCTAATACTAAACGTTAATGTTGCACATAATTTTTAGACTTGCATATAAATCATTTACTAACGATTTTTATTTGAATTAAAAATTTCTAGTTTTCAACACATTATTGAATTTACAAAATCAGAGAATATTGTTATAATTGAGGCAGTGGAAGCAAAGGGATGGAGTGCCAAAATCTAAAACCTGGAGATAACCAGTACAGGTGAACATCTCTGTTTTGGAGCAAGATATAGTATTAGTAGCACTGGTAGGTGCTGCTATGCTGCATGAGTTTGAAAAACTTTTCAATAAAAGTCTACAGGGTGTGGAGAAAGTTCCCACAATTTTGCTTAAAAAGGTTTTCTGGCATTAAAATCCTATGTTGGCGATTTATTTGGCACATATTGTTTATTGGCATTAAAAGTATTTGAGGTTTAATCATTTGTTCTTTGTTAGTTCATCGAGTTAGTGAGCTATAGATCGTGAAAATGTGCATGCTGAATTACACAAGAAGGAAATAAATAAAATAATAGTTTAAAAAACTAAAAAAACACGCTTTCGTAGCAAAATCAACTAAAAAGTGAAAAATAATCTTTGGATGATAGTAGTTGACCAATCACTTAATTTTAATGTAATACAAAAAAGCGTGGGGTGCTGTCTATTTACATTTTTTCTTGGACAAAAATGGATGAAATTCAAGACAACTGATAAGAAGCCCCCCCCCCCACGCTTTTTTTGTATTACATTAAAATTAAATGATTGGTCAACTACTATCATCCAAAGATTATTTTTCACTTTTTAGTTCATTTTGCTACAAAAGAGTGTTTTTTCAGTTTTTTAAACCATTATTTTATTTTTCTGTTTTTTAGTCTTATGTTGGAGAATTATCAGGCGACGAAATCATTTATAAAACGATTGCTAGGTAATATCTTAAAGCTAAGACAAGGGCACCCCAATGGGAAGCTACTGTGAGTCATCGATGTATGTTTGCAGAAATCATATTTATATTACTTTGAAAATTTGAGATGCATTTGAATAAAAGTTTTGTTCAACAATGGTCTGATCAGCAATGAATTTCCAATTGAAGGCTCACCTAAATTTTGGCATGAAATTAGTTTAAAACAATAATATTTCATGTTCTAATTACCTTGGATCATTGGAACAAATTTTGTCTGATGCAGAAAAATTAAAGGTTTTTGTAAATATTTTTAAATAATTTTTGAGAGCATTTTTTTATGTATTTTTAAAAAATTTTCCTTTTTCACATTGTTGGATTTATGCCAAAATATTGATTAAAATTAGAGGAAAGTAACAATTAAAAGAGTTAATTAATTAATTTGATTATAGAATATTGCATTGTCATCGGGTCTGAGGTCGCGTGCCAAATTTCAAAAGAATCCGATCGCAGGAAGTGGGCGAAATTTGAGCTGCAAGATTCCGTTACAAGATACATACATACAGGTGAAGCTAATAAAAGCGTGTTAATTAAAAAAGGGAATGAAAAAAGCCGATATTATTCGAACGACTGGATTCAAGAGTAAAACAGTCTATGACGCTGTGAAAGGCTACAAGGGGATTGGAGGGACTGCCGACCGTCCACTCCAACCACTGCAAAATGCCTGGAATGAGATAACGGTGGATGCGTGCTCAAGCATCGTCGGCAATTTCAGACTGCGGCTCCGTAAATGTATTGAAGCCCAAGGAGCCAATTTTGAACAATTGTTATAATTTTTTTGTTTAATGTTATTATTATTGTTTCAATAAAGAGTTTTTATTGCTTTAACTTGTTGATTTGTTGAATTATGTGTTAGTTACAGCCTATTGAAATATCTAATAAAATTGTGGGAACTTTCTCCGCACCCTGTACTTAAAACCAAAACTTTACACGCCTTTTACTCGAAACTTGAAAATGTCCAATTACATTCCTTTGAGCCTCACTGCCTGAATTGTGAAAAAAAAAATTAAATTTCTCCATACAAACTATTAAAAAAATATTGAGCCATGTATGGGGGGGGGGGGAGGACTTCCTGGCATTTTTTACACACATAAAGGTTAGAATAACAAAGAGAAAAAAATATTTAAGTTTTATGTTATTTGAATTTGATTAAACAAATAATAATTTAATACATAGAAAAAATAAAGAAAATCATTAATAAGTATAAATCAAGGTACAAGATAAATTTCTTTGTTGGGATCCCTCTTTGTGGAATGAGTCTAATTTTGTGACTTTGGAGAAAATATTTATAAGTCACTTCAGTCCATTAATTGCTACTTGTCAACTGTTCACTCTATCCTGACTCAGGATAACCTCTATCTGAGACTCAGAGGTGACAATAAGCACTGGGAGCACTTCATACCTTTTCTATGAGTAATTTTGTCACACTTCTAAAAGATAGCCATCAAAATCTGGGATTCATAAAGCGAAAAACCTTCTCCTACAATGTTTTTTCCAGGTCTATAAAGTATTTAAATTTAGCGCAATACTTTTTTCTCTTCAAAATAATTTTAAAACTCTGTCATGAAATAGTGAATAATTTTGTAATGCTATACTCTTTTCTACTTAATTATTTTCCAGCTCCAACAAAATTTAAATTTAACTTTCATTTATTTTCTTTTTGTATACTTTTATCTTTTGAGGCTAACCACAAATAATGTTACATTTCAAGGGGAGAGAGGGGTTGTAAAACTGCCAAGTTTGTGACAAGGAAGAGGGGGATGGTAACAAGTATGACATCAAGCATCTTGGTTGAAATAAAAATATTTGTTTTCCAACAAAAAGCAGCAGAGATGAAGTATTTGCGATCACTGAAGAACTGCACTATCCTAAACAAAATAAGGAATGAATCTATTCGAAGGGAATTACAGATATTCAGCCTCAATGAAAAGTTACGGAATATCGTAACGATTGGAAAAACCATGTTCGACGTATGGAACGAGGGAGACTTCCAAGAGCAGCCTTTTATTACAGACCAAGGGGCAAACGAGACTGTGGTAGGCCTAGGAAGCAGTGGGGCGACCAAGAAGCAGGCTATATGCCTAATCCTTGAGGAAGATGATGATGATGATGTTTTACAACAATACATAACATAAACCTGGCATGCGATAAGGGGAGAGGAAAGAGGTACGGCGAAGGGTGACACTATGTCAAAGAGGAGAAGAGGGTCAAGTATGCTGGAAAAAAAGTGTGACATTTATGGGGAAAGCCCCTATGCAGTGGACTGCTTATTGCTGCTAGTTTCGACCAGATCTGCCACAGACATCCAGCAGCTTAAAAGCACTAAAACAAGCTTTAAAATGCAATAAAAATAATTATCAAAATTTAAGGGTTATAAGTAACCTTTTTTGCAAAGCAAAGAAAGAAACGAGCCTATCCATGAAAAGATATCTGAGAACAGTTTTTGGATTTTTGTCACGACTCACTGAGCTGCCTGAAAAGAGTTTTTCCTTTTCTCGCCTGTTCAATCAGTAACAGTTTGGGACCTTGAACAAAAACTTCAAAACAGTAGCATTTCTCTTGGAAGCTTTACAGGGGGCAGAGGCACACACAGGAATTTCTCAAAGGAAGGGGGGATCCAAGAAGGAAGTTCCACCATTCTCATATCATACTCCAACATGCATTCAAACATATTCTTTAAGAGGTTTTCCACCTCCAGCTCAGTCACTTCCTATGCTGGGCTGATGAGTGCTAATAAGCACGAAACTGCAGTCCTCGGCTGGAACGACTGAGCTGGCGGTGTATTTCATGTATATTCCTTTGATTTTACTGATTGTCGGGAACAAAAAAAATTTTTGTTTTAAATTATAGAATAATTACTTAGCATTAGCTAATTAAATAAATTTATGAATAACAAATACTTAACTAAAGTATCAGAAAGCACAAGAATGAATGTATTTACTTTTCTCATAGTTAAAAATACAAACAGCAAAACAAAATTCTCATTCTAGAACAATTTATGTTCACATACAATTCAGTTTTGTAGGGAAAGAGAAAAAAAATATTTTTTTTCATTTATTAAATCTGAAATTATTGTCACCTTTGCTTAGAATTATTTTACGCACAGCATACATAGGATTATAATCTCTTCATAGTAAATAAAAATAAGGTTTCAAAGAAATTCTGGAAGGAAGTCTGGCAGGCCTGCGTCCAGGAGACCCATAGCACCTACAGTCTTGAAATTTTGTACAAAATTACTTCGAGCCCTGGTGGTTTACACTTGGGGTTTGTTTTTTAAAATTGGAATTAGTTTTTTTGGAATTAATTTGAGCTCAAATTTTGCGTAAATTGCCTTTTAAAGGGGTGACAATTTACTTGTATGTATTAATATTAGATAGAATTTTCCGTGTTCTACGCAATTTGTTTCAATGCTCTAACTTAAATACGGAAGGGTTATTTGCATTTTTAGCTCGAACTTTTTTAGGCTTAGCTAAAATTTACGCACTATTTTCTTCACTAAATCTATAAGTAAACAGGGAAAGAATTGTCCCACAGTTTTCTTTTTGGCACCACTGGAAAGAGCGGCGATTTGTACTCCAGATCTAACTTGACCTACGGTCGAAAAACTAAACTTCTATCTCCAAAGGAAAAAAGTTACAAGACGTTAAAAATCAAGTTCGGATAATCTCATCTCCATTAAAAATTATTGATGTTTCATTTGGAGTTGCCATAGTTATGTCTTTTCAATTTCCTTGTTTCTTCTTCTTATTCACAAACTTTAAGGGTTTCGATTTTAACGGAAAATCTTTGGCTCAGCTCAATTCAAGCCATGAGCTAAAGAGCAAAATATATTATTAGAGACCACGAATATGAAAGCGACTTTCAAACGTACAAAATTGCAGTTTTTTAATGCTCAGGAGCCTCCTAGCCCTTATCGCTCTGCAAGTTGGTAAAAATCACTTTAAAACCCGGGGAAGGGGTGCTTTTTGTTCCAAAAGGAGCTCATAATGCATTTTTAATCTGTTTCTTTCTAATTGACGAGTTGAATCTTTGCGACTCAAATAGGATTGCGAAGCAATCTTTGGGGGTTGGTGAGCGCTAGCCAGCAGGGGGTAGAGACCCCCAGTCCAAGGGCGCCCATATAGGGGGGGGCAAGGGGGGGCTCGAGCCCCCCTTAGAAATTAGACCTTCCTTGCTTTTAGTACTTTTTACTTTGCAAAAATGTAAAAATATTTCTTCTCCAGCCATTAACGAATAAGTAATAAAAAAATGTCCAATTTTGATGACTCTAATCTGTCCTGAAATTGGTTTTCATGGGGAATATATCATGCTAAACCATGGTTAAAATATTCAGTAAGTTACCACCCTAAAGCCAGGGCTAAGGCAGAAATACGTGAAATACACCGCCAGCTCAGTCATTTCCAGCCGAGGACTGCAGTTTCGTGCTTATTAGCACTCCTCAGCCGGGCATAGGAAAGCGACTGAGCTGGAGATGGAAAACCTCATAAGGAAGCCAAGAGTGCCAAACAAACTGGTAGCTTACTGAATATACCTGCCTTGCCTTCAAAATTCGAGTTGAACCGAACCATTGTTTCGGGTCACTCGTCTGGTTTGCGCTAATTCTATATTAGCTACCAGTTTGTTTGGCACTCTTGGCTTCCTTATGAGGTTTTCCATTTCCAGCTCAGTCGCTTTCCTATGCCGGGTTGAAGAGTGCTAATAAGCACGAAACTGCAGTCCTCGGCTGGAAATGACTGAGTTGGCGGTGTATTTCACGCATGGTTAAAATATCTGAGCCCCCGCTTACAATTTTGCATATGGGCGCCCATACCCCAGTCAATTAAAAAAACTCAAGGGCTATAAGAGGAGTCCAACCCCCCTGGACTTGTGCGCATCACTGACAGAGAGGAAAAATCCTGTTTGACAATAACCTATGAAAAAAAAACTGTGCAGTAGTATAGACCACAAAACTCTTAAATCATCAACACAAAACAAAAAAACAGTACCCCCTCTTTTTGTGACTATTAACTTAAACAATTGGTTTGCATTTTCATATTGTATTCTCAAATTCAGTGCAATTTCTAAACAGAAAAGGTGCCATGAAGTTAAGGTCAATTTTATGATTTTTCTCCAACCTGCTTGAATTTCTGACACTTCTTGACACAGTCATAAAATATTTAAAATAAATGTATATAAGATATTGAAAAATACATACTCATTGCATCTTCTTTAATCGAAAAGGGTTCTTCAGTTGCATTAAAAATAGATAAGTTAATATAGGACACCTTTTAAAAATTAACAGCTAAATTTATACACTTTAAACTTGTGTAAAACATCCCTATTTTCCAACTGATTGATAAATATAAAAATAAAGTTCTAGTTAAACAGTTTTCAAAAATACAAATACTAACAAGCATACAGGTAAAAATATAAATAACAATATTAAAAATTAATAGTTAAAACTACTTTAAAAAAATGCTTTTGTAGCAATAATTGTAAAAATAATCGTTGAGTGTTAAGTATGATAAAATAATTGACCAAACAATTAACTTTAATGTAAAAAAAAACTGTGGGGTGCTGTTTATTTACATTTCTGCAAGGACAACAAATAGAAGAAATTTAAGGCAACGGATATGAAGGCCCTAAACTTTTTAAACATTAAAGTTAATTGTTTGGTCAATTATTTTATCGTACTTATGATCCAAAAATCAGTTTTTACTTTTTAGTTCATACTGCTACCAAAGCATGTTTTTTTTAATTTTTAAACTGCTATTTTATTTATTATTATTTTTTTTCTTTCAGTTTCACTTGTTTTACGAAAAAAATATTTGTTTGAACATAATTCGAGATTTTTTCTATATTTATGAAACCTTGGGGTCTGCTTTAATTCCAAGTTGAACTGGAAAAAGCATTATAGGCTGGCTAAGGCTAGTAAAATCTTTAGGTCCTGTAAGAGAGCTATTGGGAGAACCCAGGGCTGTCCATTGGGTCTATAAGATGGTCATATGTCCAATCATCACTTACGGTTCCATTATCTGGTGGTCTAGAACCATACCAGACAATGAAAACTGGGCTAAACAAGCTGCAAAGGATGGTCTGTTGCCATGACTGGCTGTATTAAGACCACACATACTGCATCTCCTGCAGGGTTGGCCGGATTGGACCCAATTGGGTTGGACCCAATGGTTTTTTTTGAAAAAACCCATTTAAAAAAAACCCATTATTTAACCCACTTTTGGGTTTTTTTAAATTTTCCAAGAATTTTTTTAAAAAATTAACTAATTTAAATACTTTTACAAATCAAACTTCTTTTTTATTTGTTCTTCACCACAGAGAATGGTTATTTTCTGCAAACCAACACGTCACAAATCTCGAATAAACAAGGTATATGTTTTAGAAATTAGCATGTGTTACAAACGGACGGACAGAAAACAGAATAGGATGTACAGTGTTTTCATTATCTTACGAAAAAGTTTAATATTTCTTACTCTGTACATAGAAATAGAAAAACAGGCAACATAAAATTCAAAGAAATGTCTTGATTAAGCTGGAATTTAGTAAAAAGGAATTTAAACTACTTGAGGCTCTACAGTAGTTTTGCATAACAAAGTGAAATACAATAAAGTAAAATTCAAAGAAAAAAAATGGGGTAATTAAAAAGGAACAAACGCACAATAGATTTTATCACTCGAGATATAACTTTGCCTTAACTGTTGATGATCACGGAAACTAAAAAATCTGAAACTTGATGATTCGGGTTTCGTCGTGTTTCATACATTTCTTCAGAAAATGCTAAATTTTCCAGCTTTTTTTACCCAAAGACAACTTTTGTGCTTTGTCCTTATATTTAAGCTAAAATATGCTACAAGTACCCACATTTTCCCTAAAAAAAGACAAAAAAACACACATTTCTTTAAAAAAACCCAGCTTTAGTTGGGTTTTTTTTGGGTTTTATTTAAAAAAACCCAAAAAACCCTGGGTCCATGGGCTTTTTAAAAAAAAAAAAAAACGGGTTTTTGCCAACCCTGATCTCTTGAACTGCCATTAGGATTATGCCCCCTCTATATGTGCATCGAAGCTGAGGCTTTTATATGTGCGTGCAGAGGCTTAAGCACTCAAGGCACTGGAAGTATTCTGCATATATTTCCTGGAAGAACTTTGATAGGGATGTACTTGAGCATCCATTTTCTGGCCTACCTAGCGATGACATATGCAGTGACTATGTCTTATCGAGTAATATAATGACACGAGAGATGTTCCTTTACAATTTACATCATAGTAAAAGCTGCGCTTTCTGGTTTACTGACATTTTGGTACAAATGAACAAGAACACAGGGACTGGGGCTTTCTATCCTAGCAATGGTATCAAATGCTCGTCTTTTGGGCAGGTTCACTACTGTCTTTCAGGCTGAGGTTTGTGCTATCCTGATGTGTTGTACTATTTGTTTGAATCAAAGCTACAGAAAAAAATGTATTCACATCTGCTCTGATAGTCAAGCTGCCCTAAATAAGGTTCTAATGACATCCCACATTATTCAGTAAGTTACCGCCCTACAGCCAGGGATAAGGCAGAAATACACCGCCAGCTCAGTCAATTCCAGCCGAGGACTGCAGTTTCGTGCTTATCAGCACTCATCAGCCCGGCATAGGAGCGACTGAGCTTTTCCTGAGGTTTTCCACCTCCAGCTCATTCACTTCCTATGCTGTGCTGATGAGTGCAGGAAACTGCAGTCCTTGGCTGGAATTGACTGAGCTGGCGGTGTATTTTATGTACATCCCACATTGTTTGGGAGTGCTATGATATGCTTTGCACACTTAACAAATCAGAATAAGGACACTCCCTGTTGTGTATCTGGGCACTCTGGCATTGAAGGTAATGAAATAGTTAATGGCCTTGCTAGGAAGGGTTCTGATACTCTTTTTGTTAGCCCTGAACCAGCAATTGGGATTTCGAAGAATCTTATTAGGACTGCTCTTTTTGATATTTTTAAGCAAAAACAGTATTGTACTCGCGACTGGCATATTTTGGATGAGCAACGTCAGAATAAGGAGCTTAATACAGGTTGCCGTGGTATTAGGGCAAAGGGAACTCCTAAGACGTAATAGAAGTAGTATTAGGAAGTCTATAGGCCTTCTTACTGGTAATTGCACCTTAAAACAGTACCTTGCTACAATGGGTGTCAGTAATGATACAATTTTCAGGGGTTGCCTCTTTTATGGGGAAACTGTTACTCACACCCTGTGCGATTGTGTAGTGAAGGGCTGTCCAACTGCAAAGAGCCCACGGGCCAGAATTCTGGTCACTGATCACCTGGCGGGCTGCAGTTTGAAAAGTTGAACAATAACCTCTTATACAATAACAATTAATAGTTGAAAATTATAAAACAATGAAACACAAGGATTATAAAAATATTTGCTTACATTTTAATGGGAAAACTGAGGCCTATCTGCCTTCTTTACAAGGGCAGGAATGTCAACATTGATGTTTTACTTCATATCCAGCAAAGGCCGTAGAGTCAGTAGGGGGAGGGGTCTTTATTTTTAACCAATTGCAGGCAGGTTTTGCTTATTTGAAATGTTTCTCTCTTCCCTCCCTGTCTACCTCTGCCAACACGAGGCAATACTATTTCTAGGAACTTGTTTGAACATCAGCGTGCAGGTTAGGACTACTGCTTGACCTTGATCTGTAGATGTCCTGTACCTTTTTCTCCCAATACAATAAAAGGAGTAAAAGAGCGATCAAGAGGAAATTTCAGGGACTCCGGCTTGATCAAGAATGGTAGTCTCGGCTGCTTCTTGATACCATAAAATGTTGAAAAAAGAAATATGCTAAATAAGAAGTTGGCGGGCCTCACAAAATGTGTTGGCGGGCCGCCAGTTGAACAGCCCTGGTGTAGTGTTTTCTGCCTATAGGTTTGAGCACCTTGGTTGCCATTAGCTTGAAACGTAAGAGATTCATGATATTCTTATTAGGTGTTTGCTGAATTTTGCTTCAGCTACTGTTTTACGACCTGTGTTTGGGACTAGTACAATAGACCTCGGGTTGCAGTGCTTGCTTTGGTTGAGCCCCTCTTTATTTCATTTCATTCATTTCACATGCACTATCACCAGTGTTGATTGATAAGATGGACAGATGGCGCTGAAGTCAACTAGCGCATAAGAGAGACTAAAAACTTGAGTCTTGTTTCTGATCGATGTGCAAGAACGCTCAGACCGCTTGGTCTTTGTTTAAATCAAATCATGTAGCTCCTTAAATCATAATTAAAATTTGAAAAGGAGTTAAAATCGTGCAATTCTACTCAGTCTTAATTATGTGGATCAAATGCTTCCTTTCCAGGCTGGTACAGGATGTCTCAAACGGTATTGAAATTCAGGTAAGCGCAAAACTTAATTCAACCTCATTTAAATCATTTTTTAGTTTTGAATAATTCTTCAATTCAAATCTTACATAAATACAATACAACCGGTAAATTATAATGAACTGGAATTGCGCCATCTACTGGTACGCAAAACCAGAAGTCAGAGATTTAAAACATAGGCTAAAATGTTGGTCTCTCAGACCAAACATTAGGTCTGCTAGTAGAATGTATTCTAGTTGGCAAAAAGTGAATATTCATAATGAACAAACTAATGTTTCATGGATTTCATATCACAAAAGATGTATAACTTGGAACATAGATGAAAAAAAAATGCTGAATATCTCAATTCAAGTAAGGTAGTCACTTACCATATTTTCTTCGAATTTCTTCTGTTCTTTCATTCCTTTCTCTCCTCCTATGAAATGTTAAAGAAAGATATATATAGATTTTAAAAACTGTCTCTCAGAAAATATTTGTTTCATCAATTTATTTACACAGACATTTCTGCTAATCTAAGATAGCTTTTTAAGACCTTACATTTCAATCACGCAATGGTTATATGTAAGGAAATAATATTTTCTTCCCAAATTAGTAGTACAGCAGATTCATTTGAATTGTTTGACTCAAAGTGATAGCATGAGGGCTCGGAGCTCCAGAAGGCCTGGATTATTTTAATAGTAGAATAGATTTCATAAAATACAATAAAAAGACTTTAATTGCTTTAATTATAGCATAAATATATTTTTTCATACACATTTTACATTCTTATAGTTTTGTAGCTAGAAAGGTTTTTTTTTCCTTTGTTAAAGTCACATATATTAAATTTAAGAAAGGGACCCAACTTTGTAAGTGTATATGAGCTGGGAGGTTTCTATCTTAGGCATTGCTTGAAAATAAAAAATCATGAGTGGCACCGAACTCATTACATAGTCTTCTTCTTCTCTTCTTACTTATCTCTCTGTTCTGAATCAGATCAGATCCATGAGGTTGTTCAACTTAACTTCAAGACAGAAGCAGGTCTCTTCAGTAGATCCTCGCATACCAAACCAACACAAAAAATCAGATGACGTGCAGTGGCCTCTTCAGTGTGACATTTGGTGCAAATTGGGAAAGTCCTATTACCATGGGAAAATCTGAGGGTTTTTAGATGGCCTGTGCTCAGGCGAGTCGAAGCAGTTTGATCCCTCCTGTCACCCTCAAATCCAAGGGAAGCACCACAGGAGGACATCTCCAAGAGCTATTTATAGTAGCCTTACATCTGGAGTATAGTTCAAGTTACGTCAGAGGATCCCCACTATTCTGAGTCATAGTAGAGCCCTCTTTTGCCAGTCCATCCACAATATCGTTATATCTCAAATTCACATGAGATGGAATCCATTGTAAATGGAGGTCACAAGAACCGGACAGACTCTCGGATAGATAAGTTCGTTATATATTAATAATATTAAATGCTAATATTATGCTAATATTAAATTTAATTTTTTTTAATAAAATAAAGGTAACTTTTCATTCTGGCTCTGATTTTTAAAGAACTATTAAATTTCTTAGTAAACTCAATGAATTAGAGTAAACAAAAACAATTTCTCATGCACAAAATATTTGATTTCCCACATTACAGATCAGAGAGAGTTGACACCATTAAGAATTACAGAATTTCAATCATACAGAAAATACTCATTACCTTTCGGCAGATGCGGCTTTTCTTTCTTCTTTCTGGCGAGCCCATTTCAGTTCATCTTTAGAAAAGGACACACCTCTTCGCTTGCAGCAACAATAGCAGCAAAATATCAAAATTGCCAGCAAAGCAACTCCAATCAATGATCCAATGATGATCATCAGATACTTGAAGTTCACTAAAAACAATTGAAAAATTGCATTTATCAATGGGAAGTCTTTATTAGCAGTTGTTATTTAATGTTTCAATGCTAAGGTAATCTGTTTCAAACCTTCTTTGAGTCACAAAAAACGGAACTTCAACAAAATTTAATCAAAACGATTGATTATAAAAAAAATATTTTAAGCAAAAAAGGGGTTATTCTTTATTATTAAAATTGTCATTTGAAAACAATTGAAAATCAATTTATAAATCACGAGAACATATTATCCTTTTTTTTTACTAAAAGATATTTTTGCATTGGAAAGGGTTCAAATAAGTCACTTAAAAATTGATAAAAAAATAAAGTTTGCATTCAGCTTTAATCAGTATTTTACAAATGAACAGCAGAGAGAACATCCAAGTGAACAGTGAATTAAGAACTCATTTAATATCAATATATGACTTGTGGACTACACGGGTGCCCACAGGGAGGGATTATGGCGAGAGTTGCTCCATCAAAATGGGGGGGGGGGAGGTAAATGTTTTTTATTTCTTTATTTAAGTGTATTAATTTATTTATTTTTAATTTAAATTATTTATTTAGTTTACGTCATTGGCATAGCACAGAACTTTTCTAATGAAAAAATAATAACGATAATTAAAATAAATAAACTAAAAAATAATATATTAAAATAAATAAATTAAAAAATATATATTAAAATAAATAAACAAAATAAAAAACAGAGCCAAAAATTTAAAAAAGGAAAGAGGGTTGAGAAAAATGGGGGGGGGGGGGGGATGGGCAACCCTGGTTTACGACCTATGTCAATACAAGAATAGAATATATAATTTTTAATGAAACAATAGTTCAACATTTTAAGAAACTTTGTGTCTATTTTTGGTTACAGTAAGTATCTATCATTTGAAATAATTTTTGTTTTCATTGCAAGTAAGCTATTTTTGACAGTTGCATTCAAAACATAGGGTAGACCGACCAGTGAGTGAACACCACCCAGTGAATGAACAGCGCGTCATTTTTTTTAAAAAAATAAGCTACAAAAAATTTTTTCTGAATAAATTCACTATAAAAGCGTTCTTTATTGATATTCTAAGTTATCTGACACCTGATTGGCAACTTTTGATACGTATTTTTTCCTGGAAAAAATTTGAAATTTTTACTGCCGTGAAACGTTCTTTCTCTCTTTCAAAATAATAAGGCTGGTTTCGGGCTAGCAATTATTTTGATACATATTATTTTTATCGATAAATTTTACTTTTTAACTCTGTGAAAGAAAAATTAAGTATACATATTTAGGCTATGGATTTAAATTGTTTCAGTCAATGCAGAATGCATAGATTTTCAGGTAGAGGGGTGTTCAGTCACTGGGTGCGAAAAATTGCGAAAACCCAGTGAATGAACAGTGGCAAAATTTCTTTTCATTTAAAAAGAAATTTGAAGTTTCTTTGAGATATTTTCATTTTCGTACTTTTTTGTAATGCAGATAGTTTTATATGCTTATTTATTTATGTATTTCATTATCTATTTTAATTATTTTTATTTTTGTTTTTGCAAACAGCACTTTTTATTGATTTTTATCTTTTATCTATCTATATCTCTATCTGTATATTAACCTACCTACCTACATCTTTCTATATCTTTATCTCTCTTGATAGATAGACAGGTAGATAGAGAGAGATAGAGATATAGAAATATATATACAAAGAGAGAGAATAGATAGGTAGATACGTATGTATGTTTGTATATAGATATATAGATAAATAGATATAGAGATAGATACATAAAAAAATAAGAGGTAAATAGATATATAGGTAGAAAAATATAGAAATAGAATAGGTAGGTAGATAGATAGATCAATAGATTTATTGATAGATATATAGATGGGTAGTGGTTAATAGCTAGATAGGTAAATAGAGAGACTAATATAGAGATAGATAGCTAGGTAGAGAGACTGATATAGAGATAGATAGTAGATATATAGACAAGTAGATAGACTGATAGATATAGATAGGTGCATAGATAGGTAGGTACATTGATAAGGAGCTATAGATATGTAGATAGATAGACAGGTAAAAAAGTAGGTAGATAGATGGATAAATAGAATGATTAGGATAATAGATTGGTAGATATTTAGATGTACAGACAGATAAATAGGTAGATAGACAGATAGATATAGATAAGTATATAGATAAATAGATAGATAATTAGATAGATATATAGATACATACATAGATAGATAAGTATATATATATATATATATATATATATAAGTAGATATATAGATAAGTACATAGATAGATAAGTGGATAGATAGATAGATAAGTAGATATCTAGAAAAATAGATAAGTACATTGATAAATAGGTAAATACAGAGATAGACTGACAGATGTGTAGATAGAAAAATAGACAGAAAGGTATATTGATAGATGGATAGAGATATAAAAAGATAGATATAGATAGATAGATAGTTATATAAATAGATTGATAGATAAATAGATATAGATAGATAGATCTCAAAGAAACTTAGTTTCTTTTTGAATCAAAATTTATCATGTTCATTCACTGGACCAATTTGTGTTCATTTACTGGTTCGAGGTGTTCATTCACTGGGTCGTTGTGCCATTTTTTCTTTAAACACCTAAAAAAGTCGGAAGCAGTACCATTTGAGTTACCGCGATTTTTTAGAGATATTTACATAGATCAATAAAAATGTTTTAACTATTACGATCTGTATAGTCTAGAATTTAAAATTACTAGGATTTTTAAAAAATGAAATTGTGCTTAACTGTTCATTCACTGGTCGGTCTACCCTACTACAATTAAAGATAAGCCAGGGGTTCCATGAAAAAAGTGGGTATTTAAAAGGTTTCCAGTTATTAAATAAATTACGAAACACTGCTACAGTGTAACAATATTACAAAATGCCCATTAAACATGATAAGCATAAGTAAAAATTCATAAAACTTTAATATGTGAAAAGAAAATAAATTTTCTGCACAGTACTCAGCCAAGGCCGAACAGCAAACTAAGTATTAGGCCGAAGGTTCGGTGAACATTCGGTAGAGGTGCTGACTGCCGAATATTTGTGCATCACTAATTTCTACTGTATTATATTTGTATTGAAAGAAGATAAGTCATTAAGAAAAGTTTTTTTTTTTAAACTTGCTGTCAGATTAAGTTTCAGAACCATTATTTCAACTTACACTTGTTCGGCAATTATAACTTTTCTTTATGATTTAAAACAATTTTTTTAAAGGCTCAGCTGTCCATGCTGTTACATGGAGAGGTCCAAAATATTTAGAATTCCTTCATAAATTGCTTATGTGCAAAACCATTGATACTTTATAGTACATAAATAAATGGAGATTAAATGTTCAAAAAAAACACGTTTAGTTGGTAGAAGTTATTCAAATTGATGAATAAAAGCCAGAAGTCTTGAGTATAATTTGTACCATTTTCATAAGAATGACCCTATTCACTGTTCTTTTAGAAAGTCAGTGAAAGTTGAAATATCCTTAATAGTGTGGAAAAAAATATAGATAAGGTTTTACAGAAGCTCAAAAAAAGAAAGAGAAGTATTTACTTCATTTACTTACATTTGCATGTCTTATAATGCACATTATTTATATTGCATTCTCCATCAGAAATTATATCTAGCAAATGGTTATTACATCGCTTGTCCGAATCACAGTAGTAACACTTTAAAAGAAGAAAACGAATTAAATTATCTATAAAAGAATAAACAGACATAACTAAAATGAAAAATTATCAAAAACATATTAAAATTGCTCTATTTCTTGACTTTTACACAAGTATATACAGCATGTAAAAATTTATAAACCTGGATTCAATAAATTCATACTAGGCATGGGTATGTTCAAATAGAGCAACCAGTTAAACCAGTTGGTTGATTTGTTTACATCAGGGCTGTCCAACTGGCGGTCCGCCAACCTCTTATTCAGCATATTTCTTTATTCGACATTTCATGGTATCAAGAAGCATCCGAAACTACCATTCTTGATTAAGCCAGGGTCCCCAAAGTTTCCTCCTGGTCGCTCTTTTACTTCTTTCATTGTGTTGGGAGAAAAAGGTACAGGACATCTACAGGTCAAGGTCAAGCAGTAGTCCTAACCTGCACGCTGGTGTACAAACGAATTCCTAGAAATAGTATTGACTCGCGTTGGCGGGGGGAGGCAGGGAGGCAGAGAGAGAAGAGAGAAACATTTCAGATAAGCAAAACCTGCCCTGCAATTGGTTAAAAATAAAGCCCCCCCCCCCACTGACTCTACGGCCTCTACTTATTTCGAAAAATAAACTGAGCATTTGTTCTCGTCAACTCTCCACTCTTTTCTGTTGATGATATTGATCTGACTGGTTGCGAGAATGTTAGGTTCCCGAATAAGGTTGCAGCTTGTTTGATAATCCTTCTGTTTCATTCATTTATAATTAATATTTCAACTATTAATTGTTATTGTATAAGAGGTAATAGGTTATTGTTCAACTTTTTCAAACTGCGGCCCGCCAGGTGATCAGTGACCGGAATTCTGTCCCATGAACTCTTTGCAGTTGGACAGCCCTGGTTTACGTCAGTGGTAAGTCTGCTTGAAATGGCTAACCTACGATCAGCTAACCGTTAGCTGTATTGGGTTTCACCACATGAGAGCTAATGATGTCACCAGTTGTTCACCAACTGCTGCTTCATCTAACGCTTTCAGTTGATATGCGGTTAATCGAAACAAACGAATAACGAGCAGATGAAAAATACTTATTATTGGTCAAAAATGTCACCTGGTTCAATCAACCAATCAACAAGTTTAAATTGCGGTCAACCAGTGCATCTACCGTTGAAGCTATTAGATCGATGTTGAAATCAACCAGTTAACCGGTCTATTAAAATGCTCTGGTTAGCCACCGGCAGCACTACGCGAATGTAACCTCAGAAAGCACCTAGTACGTCACCGGTTAACTGGTTGCTCTTTTTGAACATACCCCTTTTCTACACTTGAAAAATTTGTTTTAAATGTGAAATTTCGAAGAATGTTTTTATTTACATGTGGCAACATGTTGAATTTTAATTATTAATGCTATAAGTGCTCCATGCTTGCATACCTGCCAACTTTCCAAGAAAAAAATCCGATAGACTTTTCACCATCCCCTTAAGTACAATCATATGAAAGTTCTGTACTTCATATACACAGAAAATAGTGAATTGGAAATGGAAGAACAAAAGTCAAATTAATGCTAAATATGCAGTTAAAACTTATTTTTGTTCAAACTTTATAAGCATTGATAATGTTGCTAGATTTTAATGTAGGGGAATGTGGGGCAAAGTAAAATGGTTATTGGTTAAGATGACTGAGCTTTTTCAAAATGAACAAATCGGATATTTGTTTTGAAAATGACTGTACATAAAGGAAGAACATTGTAATTTATTATGAAACTCGCGTTGAAACAGTATTTTTTATTTTTGGCAGTAAATTTGAGCCTCCAAAAAAAAAAAAAAAAAAGTGGAACAATTTCCCTTTTTTTAATGGGGCAAAGTGAATCATGAAATATTTTCTATTCAATTATAGAATATTTTTGATCAAATGAATCAGTAAATAAAAAGTTTACTGAGTAAATGAAAAGATACTGATGCACTAAAATGAAAATTAAATTCCTTAATTAATATATGAAGGAAAATCAATGAACAAGCAAAAGAGTGAATGAATAAGAAAATAAATGAATGAATGAATAAATCATTGAATTGCTAAATGGAGGAATGCAAATGAATGAATTAATAAATTAATACATAAGTGATTTAGCAAATGAATGGGCGAGTAAACATAATAAACTGTTTCACTTTGCCCCCACATGTACTTGACTGATTGTAGAAAATGATAGCCTAAAATATTCTTCAACTCCCTAAAAAAATTTGCCCCCGCACTTTGAAGTCCCACTAGCCGCCTCTGACAATAATCATAAAACTTGAAAGAAAAAAAAAAAAGCCAATCACCAACATGTTTTAATTCAGTTATAAAATGTCTTAGTCTTCTAATAAAATTTTCACCTTCAAATGTCATGATTTAACTATGATTAATTTGTAAATCACATCTTTCTGAAAAAAATACACGAAATTACTACATTAAAATCACCCTTGTGACGACGTTGATTGTTGATCAAAGTATTTTCAGTTACTTTTCTCCGAACACACCCCACTACTTAGCTGTAAGCCTTAGGTTTCACCGTCGGGGGGGGGGGGGGGTCTGCTTAGCGAGCCCCCAGCACGGCTGGGTGCGACGATATTTTAAGTTACTGTCATAGAGGAAGATTATGCAGTCTTGAACTAAAAATGAAGGAATTCTGAAGGAGTTAAAACCAAAATGAAGGAGTTTGAAGCGCCCTTCAAAAAAAAAAAAAATTCAAAATGAAGGGGTATTGGAGGAGTTTTGAAAGAGCGTACAAACCCTGATGAAAATTAAAGAAATTCTTATTGATAAATATTGTGCCCAGTGTTCTACGTTGTACACATTAGGGAGAGAAAGATTGTGCAAAGCTAATACTTTATACAGTGCACCTAGCATGGGCAGGGCCTGATTACCCAAAAAGCTCGGGAAGCTTGAGCTTCCCCCCAGAAATTTTAGGGGACCCAAACATCACTGTAAAACTGTGCTTAACAATTCCAGTTTCTTCTTTTAACTGTGTTTCTTAAAGAGGTTGCAAACATTTGAATTAGATAAACAAAAATGATTGAAAGAAATAAATTATTGAAAGTGAGACCACATTTCATAAAATGTAGATACAAGCTAGAATTTCAAATGTGGGATTTGATTCAACTCTGTTACAATGTACTTTTATGACATTTAATTTCCTTTGTAAAATGTCAAATATGATTCAAAATCTCCCAACCCCAGGAATTTTTGAAATTGACTTCTTAAAAAAAGGAGTCCGAAAAAAATATTTAGGGTACTGACACTTTTTCGAATTCAAAACTTATGTTTTTAAGGAAACTTAAATACATTTCAGGTGCCACTTTAAAGGGTTGTCCAAGCACACCCAAATTGACACTCGGTAACTCAGCTTTCATCCAAGCAGCAAGTTACTGAATACTTGTTACTTGGCAAAGTGCTATAGGTACCACAATATCAGTTATACAATGCACAAGCAAAATCAGATCCAAGCTAAAAAAATATATTACCCCAGAATTTGCAACACAACCTTTACAATCATTGTTGAAGCTGGAACAAGCTAAAAAGAAAGAAAAAATTAGAAATGTTAGTTAGTTAGTAAGTTAAACTTAAAATTGTGAAAACAAAGTTTAATTTATTCATGATCAAAATCTGTCATGAGAAAAAGAAATTAGAACAATATCACTTCACAAAATTGTGGTGCGAACACTGTAATTAGATAACCAAAATTCAGTGTTTTCGTACTGCTTCAAGGAAAACTAAACAAATTTTAGTGTTTCTACATGATTTTTAGGGAACGTGAAGACTCAGTCTTTTGCTTGTATTGAAAATTGCTTAGATAATACCAGGGTTTTCACCAAAATGTTTCCAAAAATTTTACATGTGACTGAAAGATGTAAAATCCAATTAATGCAAAGTAACTAGCAAAGCTTTCGAGATAAATTACATTTTAATAAAATTGCAGACTTTTTTTAAAAAATGTAACATAAATTTGCTCAGTAGTTTTTCTTTTCTTTATTAAATTAACGCGACTTTTTTTATTAGGTACATAAATATAAAGCAGACCAACTATGTTTTTCTATTTTTTGATAGAGAACGAATCAAAGTAGTTTTTATTGTCTTTCTCTCTCTCTGTCTATAAATTTATTTTTCTTTCATTTCTCTTTTGCATTTCAAAAAAGCCCAAAAAAAAAGCATAATTCAGCCATTACTTATTTTACTGACCTAATTTGCTTCATTCCAAGTTCAAAATTTACAGAGGTAAATAATTTATCATTTAAACAATCTGTGTGTTGTGTACATAAATCTAAACTCTGCAGAATATTTAAATGACAAGAAAAAAAAACATGAAATTTTAAAAACAGAAATATAACAGCAAGGGTGCCGACTCCGAGCGGGAAGGGGGGGGGGTGATGGTTCATGGAGGAGACTACACTATTGAAATTTTTATAGGTGTTTCAAAATGATTTTAGTCTCATAATCAAGAAACTACTGCGCACTACTAGGAGGGGGGATGCCAAGTAAAATGGGAGGGAGATATTTTGCATCATCACTCTTAGGAAATGTGCATAGATTAATTATCAGCGTATTTGTTTCTATTATGTATAAAATCAGTCGGCCATCTTGGTAAGTAAATATTTCAGCAATTTAATTCTAATTATTTTGCTAAAGCTGGACGGGGGGGGGGGGGGGGGGAGGAGCTAAGGCTCTGTTTATGCCATCCAAATTTTTACAAAGGGTGCTATAAAAAGATAAAAATCTCATTTTGAGGGATAGCATTCCTGAGGGGTGGGGTGCTTTGTAAAATTTGGGGATGTGGATGAGTTGCGCGTTTGCTCTTAGGGGGGGGGGGCATCCATAACTAAACCATCTGTATTTTTCAAAACCTATTGGCCATCTTGAAAAGTACATTTTCCAGTAAATAATTTTAATAATTTAAGCAATTAAAATTGGGTCCAAGTAAAGCTAAAACCCCCTCTTTCACCCACATCATGGGGTGAATACTATTTTCAGGATTAGGTTCATATTGTTTGTACTTGGACTGAAAAGTGTATGATTTTCATGCTTACAAAGAATACTAAAACCTATTTTTATTTTGTCGTGGGGGAGGAGGGAGGGCCTGACACCACAAATTGGTGCCCTGGGTGTCACCCATGCTAGCTACGCCACTGCTTAATTTTGTTGACATAAAAAATTCCTTTCCTGAACTTTCCCAACGTTCTAAGCCCATGTAGCAGTTGTTTTTGAAAGAAAAACTAATTTTTAAAAACTCGTCGTTTATTTGAACACTCAATCAGAACTATTTACAGAATAATAAAAATAAAAACAGAATCGCTTAAAAACAAAAACGATCTCCATCTATCAACTTGATAGTCACCCTCACTCACTCATTCCAAACACCACCTCATTCCATCTCAATGCACGTGTCTTATGCACGTCGACTCGGCACGTGCCGATCGCCGATTGGCGATGACGTCAATCGCGTCAGCCCGCACCCAGCCGACGTGCAAGAACGAATTTGCATGGGAATCAATAATTTTTTCAATAGCCAACATCGGCCCCCTTCCCGTGCAAATCACTCTTCAAACATACTATCACTTTCACAACATCAAAAATATCAATTGCAAATGTAACTAACATTTCAAAAACACAATACATAAATATCACAAGTTCTCAATCAAAAAAAATTTGAAGAAAATCTAATAAGTAAAAAGTTCAGCATAACTAAAGTTCAAAAAGTTCACTTTGAAATAAAGTCAAAAAGTTCAAAGTCAGTGCATCTCAAAAAAAAAAAAAAAAATCACACAGCATCTCGCTGGTCAAAACGTAAAGTCCGGAAAAGTCATTCTTTCCAAAAGAAAGCACATTCAAACAAATACTTTATCACAAAATTTCTTTAACTCCAATCTAGTAGGTGGCTTCGTAAACAAATCTGCAACATTTTCTTTCCCAGAAACAAATTTCAAACTAAAAATTTCATCATTTACTAAATTGCGAATAAAATGGTATCTAACGTCTATATGTTTCGTTCGCGCATTTTCTACACTTGATTTCGTGAAATCAATTGCCGATTTGTTGTCGCAAAATAAAGTACAATCTCCAAGACTGAAGTTCAAATTTTTATCCGCTAGTACATTTTTCAGCCACACAGACTCTTTCGCCGCGTCAGCTAGTGCGATATATTCAGATTCCATCGAGGACAGACTCACACATTTTTGCTTCGTTGTTTTCCACACAATAGGAACTTCGTCGATAAAAATTATCATTCCTCCCAATGAAACTCTGTCGTCCCTACTTGCAGCGTAGTCGGCATCTGAAAAACTTTTCATTTCAATGTTTCGCACTTTGGACAAGTTCAGCTTATATTCTTTGGTAGACCTAACGTAACCTAGAAGCTTAAGTAGTATTTCCCAGTGTTTGATTCCGGGATTTTCCTGCACTTGCGATAAAACATTTACCGCGTAGGTTATGTCGGGGCGAGTGCGGTTTGCTAAAAATGCTAAACTACCGAGCAAACTTCGATAGGGAATTCTTTCCATTTCTTCTATTTCACACTTCGAACTTGGGCAATCTAATTTTGAAATAACAGTTCCTTTTACTATGGGTAAAGAAGTTATCGGGATTTTATATTCTTTAAATTTTTCAAATTTCTTCTATGTAACTTTGTTGATGCAAATACAAATTTTTATGATCTTGACAAAATTCAATCCCTAACAATTTTCTCATTTCTCCGAGGACTTTCAGATCGAAAATTTTTCGCAGACTTTTTATGACTTCATCTATATACTGGTTTTCCTTTCCGAATATTACGATATCATCTACGTAGAGTAATAGGATGGTATTTCGTCCGTTAAAAACGCAATTACACCATTCTACTTTAATGAAATTAATATTTTTTAATGCTTTCTCGATTTCTATATACCAGTTTCTTCCGCTTTGATGTAGTCCGTAGATTGACTTTTTCAGAAGACAAACTTTATTTTTATCTTTACAAAAACCTACGGGTTGGTGCATATATATACTTTCCTTTAATTCGGCATATAAATAAGCGTTTTTTATGTCTACTTGACAATTTTTCCAACTATAAAAACAAACCAAAATACAAAAAAATAGTCGAATAATTGAAAAATTGACTACTGGGCAAAAAATAGCGTCAAAATCTTCTCTCCTTTGTTGACAACCTAAAATTACCAACCTCGATTTGAATCTTGAAATTTGATTATTTACATCCCTTTTTACGCTGTACACCCATCTATTTCCTAGTATAGTTTTGTTCGGCGGTCTCTCAACTAACTCAAAAACTTTTCTTTCTTTCATCGTATTTAACTCGTCGTTCATGGATTCGATCCAATCTTGAGCATTTTCGGATTCTATAGCGTCTTTGAAACTTGTCGGAATTTTCACCTCAACAATGTTTGCTTCATTTTTTTCAGTTTCGCGTTCCGTATCATTTGTAAATTTAATCTTTCCTGAAAAAACATTCTTTCCGCTAAAATCAAACAGCTGTTTTTCGAATTTTAAATTTTTACTTTTGCAATATTTTTCTATATCATTACATGATCTAAATCTTTGTTTCGTTCCCTCTAAGAAATAATAAATGTCATTTCGCGTTCCGTCTGGTCTCGGCACTGCATTTCTAACCCAATTCAATTCTGACGCGTTTTTCGCAAATTCAGATCCGTTTTCTTCTTCAGAAACTTTCTCAGTTGAATCTTCACTAGATGTTCCACCTTCATCGCGATTTTGCGCGCTTTCTTCCTCATCTAACTCATAATGGAATTCCGAGTATTGAGTTCGTTTTTTAGGTTTTTCTATTGGGTCCAGGACTTCTTCCACTGCATTCTTATTTTCATTAAACTTAACATTACAAGTTTCAATTACTTTTTGCTCGTTATTTAACCAAATTCTATATCCTCTGGTATTTATCGCATATCCTATCATTATTCCCTCAATTGCACGCATTTCGAATTTATTTCTCCGTTGTTTTGGAACATTAACGAAAGCTTTACTTCCGAAAGCTTTTAGGAATACTACCGAGGGTTTTCTGCCGAAAAACATTTCAAAAGGGGTTTTGGTTGTTTTATGACAAATTCGATTCCATGTGAAAGTGAAACAATATAACGCTTCCGCCCACCATTCATTGTTCATTTTCGCGTCTTTTAGCATTGCTTTTATCCCGTCTAAAGCTGTCTTGTTGAAACGTTCGCAAATCCCGTTTTCCTCTGGCGTATAAGCATTTGTTCTTTGGGCTTGAATACCGTAAAAACTTAAATACCGTTCAAACTCTTCATTGCAAAATTCGCCCCCGTTGTCTGTACGAATGCTAACAAGTTTCTTTCCCGTTATTCTTTCCATTTTCTTATGATAGTGGATGAATTTGCTTAAAACTTCATCTTTTCGTTTTAAAGTGTAAACAGTCACGAAACGACTAAAATCATCAATTATCGAAAGAAAATATCTACTCCCACTTTTTGATGGCGTTGGTAGAGGACCACAAACGTCCATAAAAACTAACTGTAGTGCAGAATTTGAGGTCTTAGGATTTGATTTAAAAGAAATCCTAGTTGACTTAGCTAGAATACAAACTTCACATTTTTCGTCTGGTTTTTCTATTTTTGGAAGACCATTCACGCTTTGATTTTTACTAGTATCTCGGATGTAATCATAATTTATGTGACAAAATCTCCTATGCCAAAGGTTAGAGAGTTGATTTTGTTTAACAGTTCCAGCATTTACGTTAAATCCGACTTCCGTTTGTTTATTTTCTACAATTTGCGTTTGTTTAACAGTACCGGCATTTACGTTGAATCCGCTTTCTACTTGTTTATTTTCTGCAGTATCGTACGCAAACGGTTGTACATAGTATAAACCCTCTTCTCTCCGTGCATAAAATAGCTTTCGCCAATTATTGAAGAACACGCAAATTTTTCCTTTACTACCAACAAAATGTGCACCGGCTGCTTCTAAACGTGCACCGGAGATTAAATTTCTTCTCATGTTTGGGTTGTATAAAACGTTTGTTAACTCTATCCAATTAACTTTCCCGTTCATTTTTACAGCAAATCTCACAGTTCCTCTTCCCAAAACTTTACTATTAGCATTTCCCACTGCCAAAGCCATATTTACATCGGAAATTTCTTCAAAATTTTTCATTAAGTTCTTGTTATTACAAAAATGCGTTGTTGCCGCACAATCAAAAATCCAGTGAAACTGATTCCTATTACAATCTTTACCTGCTCCTGATTCAGAGGTCGAAATGTAACTCTCAACTAACATCGAATATTTATCATTGAAGTTCGAAAAGTTATTACGATTTACGTTACTTTTACATTGCGCGATCAAATGTCCGTATTGATGACATCTATGACACGGTCCTATTAACTTTCTATCCTTCGTATTTTTAACAAATTTAGCATTTCCTTTGTTTTCTACTACTTTTCCTGTCTTCTTGCTT
The DNA here is from genome assembly GCF_026930045.1 of Uloborus diversus. Classification (NCBI taxonomy): domain Eukaryota; kingdom Metazoa; phylum Arthropoda; class Arachnida; order Araneae; family Uloboridae; genus Uloborus; species Uloborus diversus. Next base: position 14,712,403 of record NC_072736.1, on the reverse strand, counting down.
CTATTAGTAATATTGAAAGCACTCACCTCAGGTTTTTCATTGTCGGCTTTTACCTGTTTCAATCTACTTTCTTCTTTCACCAGCTCCTCAGCAATCTTGTTGATGTCAAAATCTTCATCACTCCAACGGTAAATTAGTTGGATTATACCGGTATATTCCGGCGGTAAATGCCTAATAACTTGGAAACCTTGAAAAAGCGAATCTAAACTATGGCCCGCGTCATACAATTTCTTCACAGCTAATTTAACTCTAGCTATAAAAAGACCCATTTCTTCGTTATCTTTATAACGGATATTAAAGAATTCATCCAAAAGTTGTATAACTCTCGCTCGCGTTTTTGGTTCAAACTGAGCTTGCAGAATCTCCCATGCTTTCTTGCCATCTGATGTGTCCTGAATGAGTGGTCTGAACTCAGGCTTTATAGCATAATAAAGTGTGGTGTAAGCTCGATCCTGCAACAGGAGAAATTCGCTACGCTCACGACTAGTTGCCTTTACATCTAAAGCGACTACTTTCCCTTCAATAAATTTCCAACATCCTTTATCGAGAAGTAATACCTTAACATCTATTTTCCATCTATCCCAGTTCTTTTTGCTGAGCAGTTCAAAACCTTCGGGGAGCAAAGCCATGGCTGTAAAGCAATGTTCAAAATTTCTAACTTAAACTTGAAAATCTTCAGACTTTAAAAAGCTCATAAGATTTTTCAGTCCTTACGGCCCCCGAAGCCGATATATCTCTCAAAATGAAATATTGCAACATGGGCACGGCCCATAACCTGTTGACATAAAAAATTCCTTTCCTGAACTTTCCCAACGTTCTAAGCCCATGTAGCAGTTGTTTTTGAAAGAAAAACTAATTTTTAAAAACTCGTCGTTTATTTGAACACTCAATCAGAACTATTTACAGAATAATAAAAATAAAAACAGAATCGCTTAAAAACAAAAACGATCTCCATCTATCAACTTGATAGTCACCCTCACTCACTCATTCCAAACACCACCTCATTCCATCTCAATGCACGTGTCTTATGCACGTCGACTCGGCACGTGCCGATCGCCGATTGGCGATGACGTCAATCGCGTCAGCCCGCACCCAGCCGACGTGCAAGAACGAATTTGCATGGGAATCAATAATTTTTTCAATAGCCAACAAATTTTCTCCTCATCTTTGGTATCTTTGAAAAGTGAAACGTTTTCTTTGCCTGATCCGTTACCACTTTTGGACACTGGTATAAAAGAGCTTTTTTTCTCTTAATACTCGACTTTGATGTGTCCATTAAAATATTTTAAAACTCTTTCATAACTATTATACGAAATGCGGAAAACAACATTAACACATAACCGAATTACAACTAAATCCTGATGCGTTCCAAGACTCCTTGCGCAAGTCAAAATTTCGCGTTGTGGAACAACATATGTTTAGAAATTTTTTATAAGCATACCCAATTATTTCAGACAAATGTTAACACCCCTCAAATTTTTTCAAACCATTTGTTAACTATATATTACTGTATCTTTTATAAAGAACCAACTTCTTACTGTTTTTTTTTTTTTTTAAGTGTTACTATTTAACATAAACTACTGTTATGAAGCATAAAATCAATGTTCAATGAGAGGCATGAATTAAAACAGTATACGGTTGTTTCATATACGTGACTACATTATAATAGCACTGAACAGTAGACATCATAAACATAATTATAATTTTTAAGATGATGAAGATGATGGTATATGTAGTGTGAAAAGACCCCCTCTTTCTCAGGGGTGCCTACAGGGGAGTATAATGGCACAAGTTGCGCCATCATTTTTTTTTTGAAGAGAGGGTTGGGGGATTTTTTGAATTTTTAAAATTTGTTTCTTTAAATTTATTTATTTATTTACTTTTAACTTAAATTATTTATTTTTTTTATTTTAGTCTGTTTGTATTTTATTTCATTTATTTAGTTTGTGTGTGTGCCTGTGTATGTCATTGGCATAGCACAGAACTTTTCCAATAAAATAATTAAAAATAAATAAATAAATAATTAATACTTTTAAAAAAAGACATAAAATACAAAAGAGAGCTAAAATATGATAAATAAAAAAGGGAAAGAGGGTTGAGAATTTTTTTTTTTTGGGGGGGGGGGGGAGGGAGTTTGCGACATTGATCTTGGGGGTGGGGACACCCCTGCTCTTTCTGGCCTCTTTAAGATACAACGAAAAAGCAACTTCCATTTTCGCAATGTTTTTATTTTGTTCAGACACTACTGGGCCATTCCACCGTCACGTGCGGGACAAAAATACGCTTAAATTTCATTAACATTTCGTTATATCTCTTAATATTTTAATGAAACAGGGACAAGCAATTTTTTTTATTCTTTACATTTGGTACAAAGACACTCCTGACACAATTATATTTTTATTAAACAATTTTGTTATTTAAAATAAAATTTATTTGCATACGTCACGTGCGGGACATCCAAAGTCAACCTCTGGTAACTTGCTTATGAATAAGCTAATATTTTTACTCCATTAATACAGCAATGAAGAAACAAATTGTAGATTTTGAAAGCTATGGTTCCAATGTAAAGGAAACATATCTCATTAGCTTAGAAATAATTATTTAACCCATTGAAAAAAATATGTATAGTCCCATTCCATTGAAAATGGTCATTTTGTCCCGCATGAGACGGTTCCTACATTTCATAAAAAAGAAATAATTTTTTAAGAAAGTTTTTGCTTAAGAAATTACACTGCGTTTGTGATTTCTTAAGCAACAAAATTTTGTTCATCATCCTTTTAAATTATTATTTTTTATGAAATATATAAAGCGCCACGTGCGGGACAAAATTACCGTTTTCCGTGAAATGGCCCTACTCTGCGAGCTTCAGTATTAAAATTAGGTTCTGAACTTTCACTGATTTCCTTTTCGTGACTTTAAATTGTTCCCCACATATCAAAGATTCACTCATATCCAACCTGTTGTGCTACCTTTGATCCACTTTTTAATTGTTCAAGCATATCGAGAATCTTGACCTTTTCTTTTATGTTCAGAAACTTTCTCTTTTTTGTTCCACTTTTGCTAACTTTAGATGAAAAGCACATTTGAGAGTCATTCTATTTTATTAACATTCATATGTAGAATGAAAAAAAAGTTAAGAATTGGAGCAGTTATTAGTGTAAACTAAAGCAAAGTGTTGCTTCACAATTACAGTGTGATCTTACACTTTCAGTGATCAAAAAGGGATGAAAGTTCATTCACGAGAAACCAATATTTAGTGTCAACGAAGCCCATTCTAACGCTAAGCCGCGCCGCTCCTTTCCGAAAAATTTCATGTTGCACACCAGGAATTTGCCATTACTCATGAAAAACGCGCGTTATAGCCATTTCACGTAAGTTGGATCGCGATGCAGCGAGATCCGACTGTACCCTGTCTGATATTTCTTTTTGAATGTCACCGCTTCAAGTGCTTTCAGCACCTGCAGAGAGCTGAGGCTCCCATACTTACCCTTGATGCAATCCTTGTTTTATGTGAAGAAAAGGTATAAATGAAAAAAACTGAATAAAATGTCTCAACAATAGGGAAGTTGCAACCTATTAAATGTTCATATTTTGGCTATTGGATATTGTTAATTGACCCTCAAAACTAAAAAATTCACCATCGCCGAATTTTAAAACACCGTGGATGATTTTTAATGATTTTTTAAAAAATCCACGCGCAAAAGTGCGCTCTTCTAAAACGTCACGAGCCTACGTCACAGGGCGCGAATGGGCAGCCTTCCGCCGAAGATCCCCTGTTTTCGCTAGGGATATTTTGAGTGCGCTGATATTTTTATTTTTTAGAAATTCAATAATCCTTTTAAACATGCTATGGAGGTCGGATTCGTTAAAGCACAATCTAAATAATCTTCCTCAAGTAATATCAATGATGATATTCGAATATTTACGAGAGGATGAGAGGTTTAATGTTCCAGAAACGCGAGGAGATAAGCTTTTACGTTTCGTCTTCCAAGTCGAAAGCACGTTTTTCGGTTTCTCCCATGACATGGGAACCGGTTCGCTAGCGTTTCTCTCCTATCGGAAAGCGCATGACGTCACTTCCTATGCCATTTGACGTCACAAGGGCTTGAACTTTAAAAATTAATTTAAAAAAAACTACTTATTGTATCGCAAAAATTTTTTCACCTATGATGTTCATACATGTTACTCTATCATATAAAAATAAAATTGAAAAATCGAAAACTTCCCTATTGCCGACATCTTCAAGAAAGTAAATTAAGAGAGAGTAAAAACCAAAAAAAAAAATTGTCAAAGAGATTAATATAAAAATAATTTGACATAATAATAAACCAACTCAACACAGCAGAGATAAAATATATAATATATTGCGGGACCTTTATGGAACCATATCCGATATGGATAGAGACTTGAAAAAAATGAAGATTTTGCTTTTGAATCCCTGTTAAACTACCACCGCCGACAGACAATGTGTGTTTCATTACCTAATGCAAAATTTTTTGTAGAATATTTATTTAAATATTTTCTTATTAATTAATGTAGGTTTTTAAACTTCAAGTGAAAGTCAAATATAGTTGAAATCATTTATTCGTTTTCCTTTCTTAAGAGCTATTCTCCTCGATTTGGTGTAAGAAGTTAAGCGTAAAAACAAAAATTAAATACTTTGGGTACAATAACAGTGACAGCACTAGATTTGACATATGGCAAGAACATAACAGTAAAATTAATAAAGCAAAACTTACAAACATTAGGTGCTGCAGTTGTACTACTGGAAATTGTAGAAATTGTAGTTGATTCTGTAGAATTCAAATCATTTTGGCTTTTTGTTACACTTATCATAAACGATACTGTAACAACAGACAATAGGAGTGATGTATGCCACTTTTCCATGTTAAGTTACTAAAAGTTAAGTGCTCAAATATATGTGAACATGAATCTGTTTAAAATTTCACAACAAGAAACTAAGAGAAGTAGAGCAACTCAATTTCCTTATTGAAATTAGAACAGAAAGGAAGTTGCTGCTAAAGCACTGCGCACGAATTAGACGAATTACAACTGTAAACAAAAATCATATGATCGGCGCATTGCTTTCACTTCATTTTGAAACATGTAATAGAGGTAGAGGAGGGTGGCTTTTGTCGACAATGGAAAGCAAGAAAAACGCGATTGATTTCTTAGTCGTAAAGTTAAAAATTTAGCAATTTACTGTTTATGATTTTTTTTTTAGCAGTAGCATATTTTTTTTATTCACTCTACGTCACTATCATCGTCTGCCAATCAAATTTACCGCCAGGTAGCGCTAACTACTTTTTGGCAAAAATCGGGCCAAAGAAAATATTCAACCTTGTTTGTTTACATTTCGTCCGGTATCGAATGTAAAATTCGTAATCAAAAATGCCTGGAAACGGTAAATGTATCGTTCCACTTTGCGGATCGAGAAAAGGTAAAAAATCTTGTAAAAACATAAGTTTTCATGAAGTGCCCGCTCATTTCGATTTAAGAAGAAAATGGATCGCAAGCATCGAACCTTTGATGAATGAAGGTAGGTGCTTAAAATAAATTTAGAATACATCCTAAATTTTAGTGTATTTTGTATGAATTGTCAAAAAATGAATGTGTATCAAATTATTTTTAGATTAATTCATCTTATGATGGGAATTTTTATTTCTGAGAATTTTCTCAGAACGGTTTTATAGTTAGAAGAATAAGAAATTTTTAAGGTGTTAAATTGCATTGTCATGAACTATAAAACATGTGTTTCAAGGAACCTCCTTTTCGAGTGAGCTTATTATAGATGAAAAGACATCCGGCAAAAGCTGTAGTTATTTTGAAACTGAATAGGCTTGTACTTAAGAAAAAGAATGATCCTAAAGTGACTTAGAATGAAATATCAACAGTGGGCTACATTTAATAAAGTAGGATGTGTGTTTATCAACTATCTTGATTCAAGAGCAGTCCAGCTTCTGGTGTAGGAGGGGGTTGTATCCAAAGGAGGAAGGAAAGGGGAAGCAAGGTTTAATTTCTTACACAAATAAGGGGGTTGGGCTGATTTTTTTCAAAAATATTAGTATGCAACTTGAGGCCATTTATTTGGTTGCTTAAAGGGGGGGGGTCTCATTATCCTCCCCCTGGATCCTCACCGGGGTTGCCAGACGTCCCGGATTTCAAAGGACAGTCCCATATTTTGAAAAATTGTCCTGTGTCTCAAGGAACTTCCATATGGGATGGCTTAGGTCCTGTATTCTAGCTAATAACAATATTTCAAGATATGACTTCATTTTAAGGTATAAAAAAATGAAATAAAACTAAAAATATGACTAAACCAATTAGCACCTGTTCCTATCAACGTCGATCCAGTGGCGGATCCAGCCGATTGCTTTGGGAGGGGCCACCCAAAATTTTTGAACAAACTCCGAACTCCTCAGAAATTTTATTAAAATGAAGTTTTAAAAGCTCAATTTTCGGGGTATTGAGACATTAGGTGAGGGGGTGGATTTAGGAATCTCCCTCGAAAATGTTTCAAAATTTAAATTTCCGAGTAATTTTTGAAAATTAGGAAACTAAAACGCATTTTGTCTATTTTTGATGGTGTACGGAGAAAGGTATCAGGTTTCGGGCTCTGGCCAAAAATACTTTTTGAAAATAAAGCTTAGAAACCAAAATATTCTGTCATTATACATTGAGAAGTTAGAAGAGGAGGGGTGCTCTTCTTGAGCTCTTCAGTTGTCCAGCCTAAAAATGCACCTTTAGGTAATGTTTGCTTTTACATTAAAGGAAGTGTGAAGGTGCTTAGAATCCTTCCTTCCAGGAAATATTTTGCTTTTGAGGCTCTAAAAATTCGATTTTTAACTATATTTATACATATTTTAGAAGATTTGTGAGCTCCTCCAAAAACCTCCTTTTAAAGCTGTCATCACGATATAAACTAGGGAGGGAGGGGGTCCTATCAAAAACCGTTTCTAATTGAAGTTCCAAAAAATTTCATTTAAGTTATTTTTAAGTGAGTTAAGTGATAAGGGCTGGATAAGCTAGTTTCCGTTGACATTTATTTCAAATAAAAAACTTAAAATACAATTTTTTGAAACATATCAAGGCATTTGTGAAAGAGCATGGGAAAGGGGGTTCTCCCCCTAGTTTCAAAATCAAAGCCATAAAAACGAAAATTTAGGCTCTCTTTGGTCTTGTGAAAAATAGGTATATTCTGAGAACAGCAGCATTTAGAGATCCTCCAAGTGTCTGTAGTTAGAATCAAGAAATGATTGGAAATAAAAGTTTTGTTTTGAGGATAGGGACATAATTTATCTCCCAATTAAGGCCTATACTTCTTTTTCAGTAAAACACAAGTGTTAAATTTTGTTATCTTCTCATAATATTTTTTCTTTTTTTTTTCTTAAAGAAATTCCTACACAATCACAAGGCTTTGGGAGGGGCCATGGCCCCCCTCTAGATCCGCCCCTGCGTCGATCTGTATATTGAACTTCGTTCTATTACAAATAGGTACAAATGTGACGACCAGCAACAATGAAGATCAATGGCCCTCTTAAAGCTATCCACCCCCTTGCTCATTATTGCCTCTTCTGGTAAGCTATTCCAAGTGCACACGACCCTACTAAAGTAGTAGTTTTTCCTAATTTCCAAGTTAGCCTGAGACTTAAATAGCTTAAAACAATGACCCCTTGTCCTGCTTTCCCCGTAAAAATTTAATCCATTTTCTTCTTTCATTTTGATAAATTTAAATAACTGAATCATGTCCCCTCTGACTCTCCTTTGCTCCAAGCTGTACATGTTAAGCCTATTAAGTCTGGTATCATAATCTAAATCTGAAAATCCCCTTACTAATCTAGTTACCCTTCTTTGAACCCTTTCCAATACAAAAATATCTTTCTTCAGATAAGGCGACCAAAACTGAACAGCGTACTCCAAATGAGGTCTTACCTACTAAACTCCTATATAAAGGCAGAACCTTCCTAGATTTGTTTGAAATAGATCTATTGATAAACCCAAGCATTTTGTTGGCTTTGTTACTAGCAATGCTGCACTGTTAACTAAACTTGAAGTCCTGATTTATTAAGATACCCAGATCCATAACATTTTTTTAATGATTAATGACTGAACGATATCTTGTGCGCTTATTTCTATGACCTAAGTATAGCACTTGACATTTCCCTACATTAACTGCCATGCCCCATTTATCTGCCCACTTAGTAATATGATCTAAATCCTCTTGAAGCTGTTTTGCTTGTTCTTCATTTTCCACAATCCCCATAACTTTTACATCATCAGCAAAACAATTCATGCTTCCAGAAATGTTTTCATTGATGTCATTCATAAAGATAATAAACAAAAGAGGTCCTAAAACTGATCCCTGTGGAACCCCGCTTAAAACATCACTCTATTTAGAATGATTTCCTCTCACAACTACTCTGTATCCTACCAGTGAGTCAATTTCTAACACAAAGTAAAGTTTTCCCTCCTATTCCTATATCGGCTAATTTGCTGAGAAGAGCAACATGTGGTACCGCATCAAAAGCTTTTTAAAAATCAATATAAACAACATCCACACATATTTTATTATCTAATGCTGAGGTAACCTTGTCGTAGAAATGCAATAAATTAGTAGCACAAGATTTATCTTTCCTAAAACCATACTGCAAGCTAGTCAACGGACTATTAGTCTCTACGAACTTCAATATCTTAATTTTGATCAAAGGTTCGAAAATCTTACAAATCACCGAAGTCAAACTTACAGGTGTATAATTCCCAGCATTACCTTTAGACCCCTTCTTGAAGAGTGGCATTATGTTAGTCAGCTTCCAGTCCTCTGGCACCCTCCCAAAAAGGTCCAGAGTGGGATTCGATCGTGCTATCTCTGGATCACAAGATCGCGCCTTAACCAAGTTGGTTAAGACTTAAGGTGGCCCTAAGGTCAATGTGCCTAAATGAGACGCAATTTCCCATAAGTTTGTCACATTTAGGGACTATTCAACCACATTTTTTATTTTTTGGTGGGTAAGTAGAAAAAAACTGAAAATAACTATGCTTTTACTTTTAAACTAATTTGCTTTGAGCAAATTGAATTTATACAAATACAAATACAAAAGTGACAACCAGCAACAGGCTCTGGGCCCAGCTAGACTGGTCCTAGTCAATTTACAATCCCCAGTGAAGATCAATGGCCCTCTTAAAACTGTCGACTCCTTTGCTCATTACCACCTCTTCCGGTAAGCTGTTCCAAGGTTCCACTACCCTGCTAAAATAATAATTTTTCCTAATATCCATGTTAGCCTGAGATTTAAATAGCTTAAAACAATGACCCCTTGTCCTGTTTTCAGTGCTAAACTTTAGCCCCGTAACATCTTTCGTTTTAATAAATTTAAACAGCTGAATCATGTCCCCTCGGTCTCTTCTGGAGTGTTCCCCCAAAAGTGTACTCACAATTAAACATACTGAGAGGAATCTTTCAAAAGTTATTAAAACTTGATTGTTTATCACCCCTTAAAAATACACTGTAACCACTAATTGCCCTCAACTACAAAAATATCACCCCCCCCCCTTCACTCTTAGAAGCCTGCCCTGTATTTACTGTTCTTAAATCTGGCAACCCTGATCCTTACTTGTCTTCAATGTCGGAAGTTGTGTATCATTTTTTTAAAAACAATTCTACTAATAGTCCACTTCAGCACTGTGTTCTTCAAATAAATTCTGAAAACTCAGCAGTAATTACTGGGGTTGATTCAGACATAATTGGGTCCGCTTTTCTGCCCAATTTCAAAATTCTTAAAAGCGGCCTTCACAAAATTTCATAATCTTAAAATCAGATCTCTCTCAGAATTTCATTTGTAAAACCAGTTCTCATATCACTTTTGAGCTGAATCAATTCGTCTGAAAGCAAAACATCTGTAAAGCAAAACCACTAACTTCCAAGTCATTTCGAGTGAAGTCCTTGTTGCCAAAGGGGTTTTAGATTAAATTTGACACCTTATGCTGTATACACAACATGAAAATTTTTTTTACTCAATTCTATTTCCTGCCAGGGTGTGATGCACTTACTATTCTGCCGTGTGCAGGTAAAGGGCAGTAACTACAAATTTTTAATTTTTCATTTTTTTTGCATTTTTGTCATCTACTGTACGATATCTTTATTGTACAAGCTCGCTTATTTGGTTTCCGCTGAAAAAAAGGCGCGAAAAAGACGTCTAATTCCAACATTTCCCTATTGTTTGCATTGAATCCGAAACGCGTTTCTTCAAATATCTCGAAAACTCATTTCTGCAGATACTGCCGTTTACCTGCACACGGCAGTATTGTACAATGTTGGCTTGCTCATGAAGTAAAATAAACTGTTTATATATATATATATATATATATATATATATATAAGCAAGCCAAATTCCAAATATTAAACAAATTATATAAAAATACTGATGATAAAAAGGAAAATTGCAAATAGCTATTAAATAGGAAAAGATAAAGTATGAATCCAGAGCTCATCAGCCGTGGAGGATTCATTAAATATGGTCAAAAGACCAAAATTTTTTAAATATGAACTAAAAGAGAATGTTTAAGCTCCAGTACATGCAATATAGAGTAACATTGGGCAGATGCACCACATGCTAAACTATAAACAATTTTGGTCTTTTGACCATATTTAATGAATCCTCCACGGCTGATGAGCTCTGGATTCATACTTTATCTTTTCCTATTTAATAGCTATTTGCAATTTTCCTTTTTATCATCATTATTTTTATATAATTTGTTTAATATTTGGAATTTGGCTTGCTTATTTTTATATTTACTTGGCTTTTTAGTTTTGCTGTGTTGTTCATCTATGAGCTTTTGGTGTGGTCTTTTCAATGTTTTTCACTTTTATTATTATTATTATATATATATATATATATAAATATTTTTTTTTTTTCAGATGAGAAGTCATGGATACTTAGTGAGAGGTCGGTTGTCTGCAGTTTACACTTCCCAGATACTGCATTTAAAAATAATGCAACAAGAAGAATTTTAATTCGTGGCAGTGTACCCAGCTTATTTAACAGAGAGGTACCAATTTCACCATCAGATGTTGAAGACGAAATGCAAGAAATCCAGCCAACTAAGAAGGTTGATGCTGAAAAAGGTGGAAAAGCTCCTCATCTTGTTGTTTTAAAAGAAAATGTAAACAATCAGCTGAAAACATTTATTCCCGAGGACACTGCTTTGGATGATGAACATAGTGTTGGAAATGACTCAATTTGTGTAAATTTTTCAGAGAATTCTGTTTACAGCAGTCCTTCAATTTCTCCATGCAAAACAAGAAGAAAGGCGCCAATTAAATTACAATCGGCACAGAGAAGTATTAGACGACTAAAAGCAAAAATCCGCAAAATACAAGCTGAGAGTGAACATTTAAAAGCAGAAAATTCAAATCTGAAAGACAAATTAATAAGATACAACATAAATAGTTTAGAAGACGCATCGGAGGAAAAATATCCCAAAGCTATTTTTTTGAAAGATCAGCTTAATGCACTAAACAAGAGAAAGGTTAACTGGTCTGACTTGTCAATGGAATATGCTATGGAACTGTACAATAAATTTCCTGCATCTTATAACTTTTTGAGGGAGAAAGTATTAAATCTTCCCTCACGGTCAACAATTAAACGTTGCTTACTCAGAGACGCTAAATTTTCTGAAGCCTGTTCTGTTGCTTCTCCAGTGCCAAATTTCGATACTCCACAAATATCAAGTTCTAATGCTTCGCCAGCACCAAATTTTAGTGCTTCACAAATATCAAGTTCTGATGCTTCGCCAGTACCAACTTTCAATGATTCACAAATATCAAGTTCCGATAATTCGCCAACATCAAACTAGCCATTTCATCATAAATACAACCCTCCCCCAAATATATATATATATATATATATATATATATATTGTTTCAGTGATAATATTAAAAAAACTGTTATTTTTAGTTGTCCAATACAGAAAAGTGTCCCAGGGGTAAAACTAACCTAAATGTTTTAGGTTCACCAATTTACTCTTAAGGAGAAAACCAACAAATAAAAATTTTTAAATATTAGCAATATTGCTATTCTTGCTACAGAACACAATTATTGTTGTTATTTTGTTTTCAACACCTTTATTTTTAACTGTAAAAAAAGGGGGGGGGGGGGGGGTCTGTAAGAGTTTTCATTTATGTATTAGAAATACTATTATGAAACTTTATCATAAATTTTCAGCTATGATCAAGCAGTATCATATTGTATGAAAATATTATTTGTATAAAATGTAAATAGTTTGCATATTGTACATTAAAGTTATTTATTTTGCGTTAAAATCTGCTTAATGTATAAGTAATAAACAACAGGTCTTTAATTTTCATGAGACTGGCGCAAAAAAATGTTCAGTATGATGTACCCCGTTTTCTGTAACAAGTTGAAATCGAGAAACAGCATGTTCTACGACTGATTGAAGTGTTTCCGGGTCACGTTTAGAATGTGTTGCGCGGTGCATGCCTTCACTCAGCAAAGTTTGCAATCGGAGCACTGAACACAACAGCCTTCAGAGCCCCATATCCAGAAGTCACACGGGTTAAGATCAGGTGATCGGGACGGTCAGGTCTTTCATTGAGACAGTCATAGTGAACTTCTCAGATACGAAATGAGGAAAAAAACGTGTATTTGGCGTTTTTATAAAACCTTTAATGACTCGTGTGCATGACAGGTGTTTTGATTTATGAATTCTGACACTTGCAGTGCCATCTATTGATAAAAATTCCAACTATTTATTTTTCTTCTGCCATACGTTTTCCCCCTTCTTCGATAATATTCTGTTCAAATTTGAGGTCATTCTGACCAGTGGTTTTTATTTTTACAGCGTTTTGAAAGTGGAACTTTAATTATAATCACCCTGTAGAATTGATAGATCAGCTTTGAAACACAAAAAACAAATCTAAAAATATCAGTTATTAGAAAAGCGATTGTAAAGTTTATAATTTTTTCTGGTTCTACCTCACTTTTATGCCCAAATCCACCAAAATTTTGAACACTTCAAAAAAAAAAAAAAAATTATTGTACTAAAATTACAAGTGAAATTGGTTGTTTTACCTCCAAATAAAGACTTAATTTGATTAAATATGAATAAATACCAAATGCAATGCTAGGGCACACATTGATTGTTGCCAAGGCCTCAACTTGTTTGGTCTCAACTTTGCCCAGTGAAACTTTGAACTTTACTACTGAATGATAAAATATGATCATACAAACTAGGGTTTGCAATCCTGCAGGATTTCATGATTGTGAGGGGTCAATCCCATGGATTGACTTCATTCTCCTAAAAGTTAAATTTGAAAAAGTTTTTAGGAAGGACTTCTTTTGTTACTTGAATTAGTAGTTTTCTCGAATTCTGTACACTAATTGTAGAGTATTACAAAATCACATACCAATTAGCAACTATTGTTTGGTACACATTAGTGTGCCTTAAAACAGTCCAATGTCTCTTTACAAAGCATCGCTGGTATGGGATAGTAAGGATTTTTGCGCAAACAAATAATGTGCTTGAAGAAACCTCATGCTGTGGCTCCACTGCAGTTGGTTTTACTGAAAGCAAATAATAGTGGACATTTAGCAAAGGATCCCCATAAAATTCATTGCCTTCTAAAGTAGATTTTTTTCCTTTGCGATCATGGTTGGTTTTTGCTAATTACATTTTGAACAAAAACTCTACATGATTTGTGTACTGCTGTATCCAATTTAACTCCCATGCAATTGATGAAAACTCAGGGTATGGCTCCACAGCAGTTGGTTTTACGGAGTTTAAATAATTGTGGACATTTAGCAAAACATTTCCACAAAGCTCATGACCTTAGAATAATTTTTCTAATATTTTTCTTTTCTTATAGGAGTCATGCTTGGCTTTCGCTCAAGAACTGCAAGTTTCGGACAAACACAATGTCTTTGATTTGTGCACTGCTTTGGTCATTGTATCAATGTATTTGATTCATTACAGCAGGGAGTGAATGCCAATTGGTCTCACCAAATCATGGCCTCAGTTAAAGTTTTTATATGACTTCGTTAATTTTACCTCTCACTTAAAAAACTTGAGCCGCATAACGTACTGCGAGTCATCCTGTGTTTCATCCAAGTTTCTGTCGCCTCTTTGCCGAATATTGTAGATTAGTCAGCTAATTCACCCAACATAATTTTTTCAAGGTACCACCCACATTTATAATATCAGCAGAACGGTGACAAAGTCATCAGCAGACACCTTCTACATGCAGGGGCGTAGCTAAGGGGGAGGTTTGGGGACAACCCCCCCCCCCCCCGAAAAGTTAGTCTCAAAAAGAAGAGAGAAGAGAAAGAAAAAAAAAAGAAGAAAAGGAAAAAATTTCAAGCGATTATACATATATATATATATATATTATATATATATATATATATATATATATATATATATATATATATATATATAAAAGAAGTAACCCCCCCCCCCCAAAAGTCGGGTCTAGCTACGCCACTGTCTACATGTTAGAGAGCAAAAGTAATGTCAGGTTTTTCATTGCTTTCTACTTCGGAGATCAATATTGTGCATTTATAGTAAGTTTTGTGTGTTAACTTTCAAGCTTACAGAAGCATTCCAACATTGCATTCAGGCTATTCCAGCGAGTTTTGCAATCTATAAAATAGACTTTCTTCAATTTTCCTAAAGCGCATTTTTTTTATTTTCAAATTTTTGTGATTCTTTTAAAAAATGTTTATCGTGGCAATTTCACGAAAATGTCAACCTGAGCATCAAAATTTCAATATTAACAAAGCTATAAGTATTGCACATCATTTAAAAGCTTGAAATATATATTTTTAAAGTGTACCAAACTAAATTTTAATTTATAATTTTTCGAATTGAAAATAAAGCCGTAACAGATGCCTATATCTTTTCAGGATTTTTTGGAGAAAATTTGACATGTAGTAATCAAATTTTTTTCTAAAACAAATTCTAAGTAAAAGGAAAGAAGGTTAGTGTATTTTGTTGTACTCATAATACAGTTTTATACTGGAAGCTTATATCAACAAATATCTTCATAGTGTTTCGTTTAAAAACAACCTTAAAATCAGTTTATGAGTGTTATTATGAGTGTTTGTGTGGAAGGGGGTGTGTGTAGGCATATGTGTTTGTGTCTGTGTGCAGGCATGAGTGTGTGGGTAGTTGTGTGTAGGTGTCTGTATGTATGCGTGTTTGTATATGTGTGAGTGTGTGTATGTGTGTAGGTATATGTATGTGTTTGTGTGTGTGTACGTATGCGTGTAAGTGTAGGCAAGTGATGCAACTTGGATACGGTTTTCGCTAGAGGAGCAGCATCGTGAGGAGCCGGTTGACGGTGATTCTGCAGAGGGGGGGGGGGAATAAAATCTCATAGGACATCAAAACAGTCAAATGAAAGCAATAAGCAATTGTGATTGCTCAAAAAAGGATGTACAGCCCATATTGCTGTTTTGTACGCTGATTTACACATTACCTGCCGTAACCACACATTTTTGAATTTCATTTAACTTTACCCAATGTCGATGTACTTATGATTATTTCAAACTTCACCTGTTACCTTTCTTACTTAACATCAGTAATTATTTGATAGATAATATGTTCGACTATATTTTGTTTTGTAATTTAAAAGAAATAGATGCAGGTATGCTAAAGAAACTTTTTTTAAATATTTTAAAAGACATGAATGCATATATGTGTGGAAAGAGATGTACACTATACAGCTTTGATGATTTTTTTTTTTGAATAAATTTTAATATTTTTAAGAACTTTTTTGACATTTTTTTTCTGCTCACATATTTTTAAATTATAAGTAGGGGGCATGTGGAGCAAAGTGAAATGGTAAAATATTTACTCTGCTTTTAAGAAGTCTGTTCCAGTCAAGAAAAAATTACCTCTGAAAATCAAAGAATATGATAACACAAGCAATTTTCAAACATTGATACAAGAATCATAATATTTTGTTTTAACTCAAAATTTTTTAGCAATCACGATTGCTTATTGCTTTTATTTGACTGTTTTGATGTGCTATTATTTTATTTTCCCCACCGCCACCCTCCGCACGATCACCGTCGACCGGCTCCTCACGATGCTGCTCCTATAGCGAAAGTCGTCTCCAGGTTGCGTCAATATATCCTACACTTACACGCATACATACACAACTACACACCCACGCACGCACAAACACACACACATACACAAACACACAACTACCCACACATTCATACCTGCACACAGACACAAACACATATGCCTACATACACATACCCCCCCC
Organism: Uloborus diversus; assembly: GCF_026930045.1. NCBI lineage: Eukaryota > Metazoa > Arthropoda > Arachnida > Araneae > Uloboridae > Uloborus > Uloborus diversus. The sequence continues at coordinate 14,696,112 of NC_072736.1, read as the reverse complement.
CACACACACATTCATATACACAACTACCCACACACTTATGCCAGCACACAGACACAAACACACATGCCTACACACACATACCCCCTACACACAAACACACACGCCTACATACACACTCGTGATTGCGAAAAACATAATTTGAATTCAAAATGTCAAAATTCAATTTTAATTTTTTTTTTGTTATTATTAAATGATAAAGTTCTTGCTATTGACCTTTTAAATATTAATAGAAACCTACTAATAAACAGTGCAGTGTTTATTTGTTTAATATTTAGCTTATTTGTTTTAAAAAAGCTTTCCCCCATTTAAAAAAAAAAATCTTTTTTTGGTGGAGGGGGGGGGGGTACAAATTTAAGGCCAAAAATAAAAAATAACATTTCAAAGCAAGTTATATTATAAAATATATTGTTCTTTCTTTATGTACCGTAATTTTCAGAACAAATTTTCAATTCGTTGGTTTTACAAACCAACATTTTAATTTTGTTCAAAACATGAAATAATTGTTAAAATTAGAAATACATTAAGCCAATTTAAAGTAGCATGGGCCAAAATAACTTCCATTTTTAAAAGGATTGAAAATTACAGCACAGCCCCCGATTTTCGCGAATTTAAAGAATTCTTCACCACCTATTTTACTTATTTGCTCCTCTTCAGCTTACAATGACTAAACAACAAAAGAATGCAACTGTTATTTTTTCTACTAGTAAATGTTTTTGAGGTATAAAATCGCATTTTTGGCGCAAAAATCGCGAATTTGACCGTTTTGTATCAGTTTATGAGAAATTGAAAATTGGCGCAGATTTTCCACCCATGTAACATACAATGCACTAATAAACAGAGAATTGAAATTTTTGGACTTGCGTCCATCTGGCTCTGAGGTACAGCATTCATCATATGAGGCAGTGAGAAGCAAAGGGATTTGTAAGTGGACAATTTCAAGTTTTGAGCAAAACGAGTATAAAGATTATGTCCTAGGTAGGCTTTCATTGATTTTTTTTCCTAAATCATGCTGTACAGCAGCATCTACCAGGGCTACTGGTATTATCTCTTCCCCCAAGACAGAGGAGGGGTTTACGTACCATTTGTGCTGGTTATCTCCAAATTTTTAACTTTGCCACTTGCATCCCTTTGCTTCTCACTACCTCATATATACAAATACAAAAGTGACGACCAGCAACAGGCTCTGGGCCCAACTAGACTGGTCCTAGTCAATTTACAATCCCCAGTGAAGATCAATGGCCCTCTTAAAACTATCTACTCCCTTGCTCATTACCACCTCTTCCTATAAACTGTTCCAAGGTTCCACTACCCTGCTAAAATAATAATTTTTCCTAACATCCATGTTAGCCTGAGATTTAAATAGCTTAAAACGATGACCCCTTGTCCTGTTTTCAGTGCTAAACTTCAGCCCCGTAACATCTTTCATTTTAATAAATTTAAAAACTGAATCATGTCCCCTCGGTCTCTTTGCTCAAGACTGTACATTTTTAGCCTTCTAAGCCTGGAATCATAATCTAAGTGGGAAAGTCCACTTATTAGCCTTGTAGCCCGCCTTTGAACCCTTTCCAATACATTAATGTCTTTCTTAAGATAAGGAGACCAACACTGAACAGCATACTCCAAATGAGGTCTTACCAAACTTCTATATAAGGGCAGAAGAACTTCTTTAGATTTGTTTGAGACACAAAGTTTTTCTTGCAGAAATACAAGCAGGTTATTCAAACTTCAGATATTGCTTGTGAAAATACTAATTTTATGAGGGGAAGTTAGAAAAAGTTTGTATGGAAAATCTTTATAATGGGATTTGAAAGACATTTGTGACTGAATGCCCTGTTTTCACTCTTGGAACTATCCCTGAAAACTGAAGCATAAAAAAATTCAGACCTGTTTGTCACTGTTTTGCAGATAGGTAATTTCAAAGTTGGCTTTATTAAAACACTCCATACATAGATATGTTGTGATTGATAAAAAGAGATACTCATTAACACAGGCAGAAAAAGGTATATAAAATTTATTGATCAGATAGAAAGTGTAAATAACATTTTTTATAATTTGAATATAATAAAAATATAAAAGCAAACATACATGTAAATCTTTATATTGAAAACTTGAGTTCCAACATAAATATATGCACATAATTAAAAGATTCCAACTGAAATGCCTTAGAGTATTGTAAATTAAATATATAATCAATGGTATAATTCTTCAACAAAATGGTTTGACTGCAGAAATGTGGCACCTGCCAATTATATCAGAAATGAGTCCATGCCTTAAAATGGGTAGAGAAGGAAGAAACGATGTGTGATATTTTTGCATCATGAATATTTTTTAACAAGTTTTATAAAAAAAAAAAGAGATAATTTTACTTCTGTCAGATTATAAAAAAAATTAAATTTTTAAAGAAAGAAAGATTGCTGTCTTAAAATCATTTTTAAACAGAAAAGGAAAACTTAGCAATCAAAGATAGAAGAGAAATATAGCATGCTCTTAACAAATTAACTATCAGAAAAGTGATAACAGTGCAGTGAACCATTCTGAATTTACACTACAATACTAAGTTGAATAAAATAATGCAAAGTTCATTTTATTACATCATACTTTTTCTAAATTGAGATTGCAATAAATAAATTTATCTTGAGTGAAGGGTGTTAATTTTCAATGCATCGTTTGCTGGTTGAAGTTTACTGATTTTTTTTTTTTTTTTTTTTTTTTTGATGAATAACATACATGATAGATACTTTAGATTTTTAGAATTCGTTGGATTAGAAAAAATGTACTTCTTTTTTAATTTTAATTATGTGATGGTTCATAATTAACATGTTTAAGTTGTAGCAATAAATGCATTTACCCAGCCTTTTTTATTCAAACCCTACTTTCACCAATCCATTATTCAATATTCCTGCTGTGTATTGCACCTCAATGAAAATAGACACTTTTGAAATAAAGCGTGGCCAAGTGCCATCTTCTGATAGCCGGACTTTAAAAATAATACTAACTTAATGTTTGGTTGCAAGAATTAAGTCAGTAAAAGCAGCGATGTGACTGTCTTTCAAAGTTTTAAGTAAAAGGTGAGTCAAAAGTTCAAACTGTAGATTTTGAACTTTGCACGGTATTATAACTTTGCGCTTCTTGTTTTCATCGAAAAGCTTTCCTAAATTATGCTATATACTGCCGTGGGAAGGTAAAGCACAGTATCTGTAAAAATGGGTTTTTGAGATATATTTTAAGAAACACTTTTTGGACTCCATACTAACAATAGGGAAATGTTGGACTTCTTTTTTCCCCCTCTTTTAACCGGAAACCACGTAAGCAAGCTTGTATAAGAAGCTAAAGTACAATAGATAATGAAAATGCAAAAAAAGGCAGAAATTTTAAAGCTTCTGCACTTTACTTTCCCTTAGAGGATGAAGCTTCCCTAGGGTTCCTCCCCACTTCACCTCCTACCAGGACTTCTGTTGCCCATAAATTGATGACCTTTTGTCTTCTTTTTTTTTTTTTTTTCATTCTTAGATGAAACTGTTAACTACTAGAAGTAACCATAAACAATGGTCCAGCTGAGTTCCAATTATTTTACTAATGTTTTTTTTTAATGAGGAATGGCATTTTGTGTTTAGGTAACGGAGGTAAGAATTTATTGTGTGACATGACTTCTTGTCCTACTAAAATAAACTAAAACATTAGATTAAAAAATTAAATATACTTAAACAGTTAGTATTTGAGACACTTGTGAAAGGAATAATTAATAAATAAGTATATACTTTTAATTAAACAAGTTATTAAGCAACATGAACCAGCCACACAAGGTGTGTGACATGCCACGGAGGTGAGAACTCACATATTGTGAACCAAAAATATACTAAAATAAAAATTATTATTAAAAAATTGTTGGCAGGTATAAATAGATATATTTTTGATGAAATTAAAAATTATTAAATGAATTGTTTTTTTTACGTTTTTACTCTAAAAGGCATGTGACAGAAAGAATCATTCTTCAATGATGAATTTTTGAAGAATGACCCTTATATGCATGGCAATATTATAAAAGTTTCTTTCATGACTTGATGATAGGAACACAAGTTGTGGGCTAAATCACTTTTCACAAAATAAATATAGTAACAGTACTTTAAGCACAGATAATAAGATGAAAATTTATCAAATTCTCCAAAAAAATTTAAATGTTTTCTTATACGAAACTTATTGCGCTGAACATGTGCACCCTTGATATGTATATATATTTCTAGATACACAATCATTTATATGTGTATTTATTAAACAATAAATATAAGATTTATTTTCAAATATGTTTTGTAATTACAAAATTCAAAAGATCAGTAATAATTGTAAAGTTAAAGGGTATCAAGATATGTTAGCCATAATAAAATTTAGAAATCAAGGCTGCTTTTTATTACAAGATTTTCTTTGAAAAGTACTGGAAGAGTGTAGTTTTTTTGGTTGGTAGTGTAGTTTAAGCATTCAATAACATAGGTTCGGAAACTTAACAAATTTGCGAGCTACATTACAGAATCCCTATCTTAGTGATAAATCATAGAATGACACAACAGAACCATATTCAACTAAGAATTTTGAAAAACAAAGATTTCACTAAAATAATTTATTAATTGATTAAAATATCATTATGAAAAACAAAAAAAAATCTAAGCTTTTCTATGAGGGATCTTTGTAATTTAGAATATTTGGGCTAACAACACATCCTAAAACTAAAAAAAATATTTTTAAAAAACTTATAAAAAAAAATTTTTCAATGCTTTTTGTATGCATATTTAAGGAGTTATTTTTCTTTTTTTGGGGGGGGGGGGGAGCTTCCTCATAGTTTCCAAAAATTTCATTGTTTTCAGAAAATTTTACTTGAATCCACTATCACTCCTATATTAAGCTTTTACAGATATATGTCACAAAAAGTCTTTAAGTTCTGTATTACGAGGGCAAATCAAAAAGTCTTTGCGCCTATTTTTTTTTAGCCAAAATACGGCTCGGAATACAAAGTGAACATATACATTCTCAGGAGTGACCGTTCCTTGAACCATACCAGCCGTATTTGCCTTTTGCTGCAATGAGCGGAGCTGTTATCAGTCATTTAAGATGGCGGTTGTTCTTCAGACTTCCGCAGCTTATGAGCAGCGACGTGTTATTCGCTTTGCATGGAGCAAGGGATAAAAGACCATAGCAATTCACAGGGAAATGCACCTGCAGTCCAGACCTTCGCCTTAGTGATTTTTACGATTTCGGTCCACTGAAGAAGTTTCTGGCAGGACAGAAGCCAAGAAAGCGGTCCGACGGTGATTCCACAAGCAGTCAGAAGAATTCTACGACAAGGGGATCTCTAATTTAGCGCTGCGATAGGACAAATGTCTAAACCGGTATGGTTATATGTGGAGAAATAATGTAAGGTACGTAGTAAGCTACGTATATTTGTAAATACCTGTATGTACCTATTTTCAGCAAATAAAAAATAGGTACAAAGCCTTTTTGATTTCCCCTTGTACAATGCTGACAAGGATCTCATGGCACCTTTAAGCAACTTGCAACTAGTATGCCTCATTTTCAGAGCATCTTAAATAATTAGATGTAGAAACACTATAAACCACAAACATCAACAATAATACTAACAGAAATAGTTATCACATGACTCAAAATTTCACTCGGGTGGAAAGAAAAACACTGGAAAAATAAGTAAATAAAATGTTTTCTAAAATATGAAACAGATGAAAATGGATGGAAAACATTGTAATGCAATATTCACAAAACATACTTCATTCAGAACTGTAACTAGATTCTTCTCCAGATGCGCAAGATTCTGGAAAACAAAAAATTGTGTTTTAAGACAAGATGATCATTGTTTAACTTGAAACAAGAAATTGACAGCAATATAGTACAGATCCCATATTATTTAGGCAGCATTTTGGAACAGAAAGGTGTATGACAAATTGTAATATTTAGTACATTTCTGCATAATTGACAATTAATGCAAAAGTAACCCAAGAAAATAAAGAAATTATATTTTAGTTCCACATAGTCAATCATCACCAGAGTTAAAGTGAAATAATTCACATTAACTCTGGGGGTCTGTATCGGCCTCTCTGCAGGGGCCAATACAAACTATCCTTTTAGTAGAGGAGGTTGCTGAGGAATGATGAAAACGTTTTTAGCATTAAGAACTTGAGAAGGTGGTAAAATTACCTTCCATTCAAGATATTAGAAGAGCGGAGACTAATTTAGTTCAGGGATTACTAACTAACCCTAAATAACTAATTTTAGTTATTTAGGGTTAGTTTTGAAACTAATTCAGTCCTTTTTTTTAAAGTAATTGTAATAAAATTTGCCTAGACTTGCGATATTTTATGCCCCCCCCCCCCCATTTAATTGCGTTGGAGGGGGGGGATAGTTTTTCCCAAACTGGTAATTGTGATTCCCACAAATAAAAGAAGTACATTAAATAATGCAGAACAATTTAAAAAACGTTTTACCATTTGAATCATTAGGCTCTGTTTTTATTGAAAGACCTTCAAACTGAGATGAATATTCAGAACTTTTTCTTCTCTGTGAAAATCGTTTCTTTCCTGAAACGTATTCATATATTTAAAGAAAATATAGTGCATAGGAAATCATATCCATATCAATGAAGGCAATGCAAAAAAATACAAAATTCAATTTCGAGCAATCAGGTAAATATCAAGAATGTACAGTTTCCATATGTTTAAAGAAAATATAGTGCATAGGAAATCATATCCATATCAATGAAGGCAATGCAAAAAAATACAAAATTCAATTTCGAGCAATCAGGTAAATATCAAGAATGTACAGTTTCCATATGTTTAAAGAAAATATAGTGCATAGGAAATCATATCCATATCAATGAAGGCAATGCAAAAAAATACAAAATTCAATTTCGAGCAATCAGGTAAATATCAAGAATGTACAGTTTCCATATGTTTAAAGAAAATATAGTGCATAGGAAATCATATCCATATCAATGAAGGCAATGCAAAAAAAAACAACATTCAATTTCGAGCAATCAGGTAAATATCAAGAATGTACAGTTTCCATTTTGGTGTTTCAACAGTGCTTGATCTACTGCTTAATGCAAAATTAAGTTGATATATCATACTAATTAAGTGCTACAAATTATAATGTAAAATAATCAGATATTTTAAGACTTTCTTTATTTGATTTTTTTTTTAAATCTAAATTTGGAAAAAGAATTAAAATTCAGGTTTATACAAACATTTATTGTAGACATTTAAAATACATTACATATACAGTAGAACCTTGATTATCCGAGCTTCGATTAACCGAGGTTTCTGTTAACCGAGCCGATAATGAAGTCTATTTTTCAAAAAATAATATAAATTTTATGAAATGAGGATTTTTCAATTTGAAAATAAAAATATTTTCTGGAAATATGTGTGTGGTTTTAATGCATCTTTAAATATTTAACTTGGAATAGCTGAAAAAAATCCGATTGACTGTTTAAAACGTACTACAAGTTATTTTTCAATTTAGTTTTTTAACTGTAAAACATTAATTTTTATCTGTCCATCTTTTATGAATATTCAATCGTATTTTCAATTAATACAATTTATGATCCTGACAAGTTTTTATATAAAGTTTCTATTAACTGAGAATTCCGACATCCGAGGCTCTAGCGGTCCCAATTAGCTCGGATAATCGAGGTTTTACTGTACTTTTCTAAAATGAATACATTCTTTATAATGTGATACGATTCACAAACAGGCAAAACACTGAGATAAATTGCAATAATACTGTTCTTACAAGTAAATTTGCAGGAAGTTATATTGGAAACCTAAATATTAACCTGAAAAGAAAACAATTTAGTGATCATACACTTGTTGTTTTTTTTTTAATTATTATTTTTATTTATTTGTTTATAATTTACAATACTTATATGATGCATATTTACTGCATCATAAATCTAGGTTAGTCTTCTTTCTAGGTTAGTACTTTTGGGTTGGTTAGGTCAAATACAATGTCATATCTGCCAATTTGGGAAAATGTCTATGCATGACACACTTAAAATATTTCAATTATGAACACATAAATCAGTCTTTTAAATTCTACCATCTGCATGCAAAATATTCGCTCAATTTTCAAAAAAAAAAAAAAAAAAAAAAAAAAAAAAAAAAAAAAAAAAAAAAACAGAAAAGACAGGTTTGAAATAATCCATAAAAATAGCATTTCTAAAGAAAACAATACAAAATGTTGTCTTCTGAAACTTATAACCACCACTTGCAACAAAATTTAGGTAAAATTATTTCTATGAAATTTTCATAAATTTTAACATTACAGTGGTTCATATGTTTCTGAAAGGACTGTGAAATATAATTGAGCATATAATTGAAAAAATCTATAATAGATATACATTAATATGTAATAGACTATGCAAGGACCAATTTAAAAAATGTATAATTGATAAAAAATTATGAAAGAGAAATCTCTCTCTATCAATGGTGCTTCACTATAATTAGACTGGCAAAAATTTAGTAAGGCTACGTTTTGTGAACAATATTTGTGTGAACTAGGATGCAACAAGATAGAAATATTCAGATATATGTGGTGCAATCCTCAACAGAAGGATCAGTAGCAAGTCCTCGACCGAGAGTAAAATGTAGGAAGGATTGAAAATAATTGTAAACACAAAGTAATCTAAGTGATAAAATTGCATAGTAGATAAAAATGAGTAAGTGTCACAAAACAGTAGCAACTGGATTTTGAAACATGTAAAAAATCTAGACTGGAGTGTAGAAGTGTAAAAATGGCAAAATGCGGAAACTTTACAAATTCAAATATATCAAATCAAGTAAAGCGATTATTATTAAAATATTGGAGCATGCAAGGTGTTTGAAAACAATAACATTAAGACATTTTATTTCAAACACTATTCACATTCATATCATACAGCAGATGCAAAACAAAAATTTCATTTTAGCTTCAGGCCAACTCTTAATTTATATTGGAATTGCTAATAATTCAAAAGAAGCAAGACAATATGCAATCTAAAATTGATATTTGCAATATGTAATTCCCTAAAGAAGATATAATTTTTTTATTTTAAAATATGAATATGAAAATTGAATTTTCTGATAATATAGTCTAAAGCTAATTAATTAGCCAAAAAAAAAAAACAATAAGTTCTCGAAAAAGTTACCAACCCCAGTAAAGTTTCATAACAATGCACCAATAAAAAGTGATAGAAACAAATTTAACAAGTTAAAATTTACAAATGATTGCATACACACACGTTTTAGGGATACAAAGAACCGTTTTTTTTTTTTTTTTTTTTTTGTCAGATATTTTTTTATACATAAGCTTACATCTTCAGTACTAAAAAAGGGGTTCCTTGCAAACCCCAAAACAGGTGAAATACAGTCGTTTTCAAATTCTGTACTTGATTTACATTTCTGTAAGACAATAGGAAATAATTTCCTACCAAGATAAACAAACCTTAGTATTCAAAATTTCTAATTTCTTTCGCATTGAATGATTTTATGATTTTTCAGTAATCAAATCTGTGTTTACATTTCTTAATAATTTTGCATTAAAGTCTTATTTTAGCCCTTTATTTGGTAACCAATATATTTTTTGTTTGCTGATGGAATAATATGCTTGGGTAAATATAAAATACAATTAAGTATTCAATGCATAATATTCTTAAACTTATCACATGTGAAAGACTAAATAATGCCTATTAAGCAGATTTTTTAAATTATATTTTTTCCAAATTCGAAAAACAAATTATTAATAGTAAGTGAAGTGAAGACTTTTCACAAATAAAGTCTCTGCATATACATCATACAGTGAAACCTGTGTAAGTTGACCACTTGCGGTTCAGTAATTTGGTGGTCAACTTAGACAGGTGGTCAACTTATAAAGGGGGTAATGATTTTTTTTTTTTTGTCATTTTTTGCACCATGTATTCATTTTTTGACTAATTGACACTTACTATTTCTGTTCAACTCACTTTCATTGTTTAGTATTACTTTGAAACAATAATTTAAAATGTTATTCAAATATTTTTAGAGATTATTTTCTCAGAATGACGTATAATGTGTCACGCAAATTTAAAATTTCAGTAAATTGATTTAAAAATTTTTTTATTGTTTATGAAAAGTTACTCATTTGATATTAATAGTTCCTAAAAATTCATAGCTAATCAAAAATTAACAAATTTTTCGCTTTATTTTTTTTTTCATATACATTTATAACCCCATGATGATATAATTTTCAACAAAATAACTCCTTATTGAAGTTTGGCGCACTTATTAGACCAGTTTTGGAAATTCCATATGTCTCCCAGCTAATTTTCTCTGGATTTCGCTCTTTTCAATTAATTTTAATATTTCATACTTTGTATCAATCTCAAGTTCAACTAACTTTCTTTTTGAAACCATTTTATGTAAAACTATAACACAAAGAGCAACAAGTTGGACTCTCATAGTTCAAAAAGGCAGTTGAAAATGAAAATGTCCTATCTCTTAATCCCTTGCACCAAAAATACTGCAATGCAAGTAACTTTACTCTTTAGCACAATTCCATTGTTGCCAAAATATTGCAACTAGAAAAAAATACTTTGTGTTTTTCTATTGACACATGTTTTCATTGAACATAGAGTACAAAAGTCAGTCTCAAATAAAGCAACAAAAGAAAAACAAGTTTGGAGAAAAAAAGGGTTCTTAGTAGTTTTTACATGTGGTTAAACTCAAAAGGAGGTTTAGTTATGCTGCTGTTTCATTTAGTTGGTTAAATGCTGGTCTGGCATCAAAAATATTCTTGGAAAGCTATAAAAAAATAATAATAAAATAATAATTTGCTAAATAAAATTTTAAAAAATAAATCAAGTGGTCAACTTACAAAGGGTATTTTACAATGCTCCAAATCAAATTTGGTGTTCATTAGTGGTCAAGATAGAGAGGTGGTCAAGTTACAGAGGTTTTCCTTCATTATATAAGATAGGACTAATTCTGTTCCTAACAAAAGCGGTCAACATAGACAGGTGGTCAACTTACAAAGGTGGTCAACTTTACAGGTTTTACTGTATCTGCTTTTCAAGTGTTAAAATAACAAATTTGTTCCTTGCAAGTAAAATATTAATCTCCATCCCTGCTTCAAATTTTACTTAAAATATAAAGTTACTAGCATTACCAGCATGGCGATGCCCATGCTAAAAACTAAAGGGAGTCTGTTGAATAAAATAAAATGGACGCCCCCCTCTCTCCGATGTGAAATGATCATTTTTTTTTCTAAAATGCATACATACCTTTTCAAAAAAAAAAAACTATTAAATTTTCTTTGGAATAAAATCATCTGCCAAAACAATAAATTAGATTTACAGTTGCTTTAAAACTCTTTAGCGAGTGAAGCTGTTCCTTCTACAATTTAAAATGTTTTGCCAAATAAACAAAAAAGACATCAAATAGTATCTTTCAAATGTAAAATAATTCCACAGCTCTATTGCTTATTGCCAAACTCGCCCAACGACCACGCTACTGTAACCCAGTTGGTAGCCTCCGAAGCAAACTCCGAATAATTGGCTACTCCATCTAACGAAAAAAAATAAAACCTGTGGGACATTTGAAAATCATCATCAGACAAAAAAAGAGAAGAAGAAGTCGTACATTTCATTTGGTTAAAAACAAATCAAAAGTTTCTTTGGAATTCAAAACAATTCGCCAAAACATTGAATCACATTTATGGTTGCTTCAAAACAATCCTAGACTGGATTGCTCAGTGCCTAACGCACCAAGTGACCACGCTACCGAACTCCAGTCCTTTTGTGAGTGAAGTGGATGCTTATACTTTGGCAATAATAAATGTTTCGTCAAACAAACAAAAAAAGTATAAAATCACATTAACAGTGGTTTTGTAATGTAAATAATCCCGAATTAGAATCGCTTATATCTCATGTTCTAATTAATTGAGAGAGATAGAACAAACATCATCTTGTTTAGGAAGGAAAACCCTTTCCAACGATATCTAATGTTAGGTGGTGGAGAGATTTTTTACCCTCTAATTAGGTGAAATTTAGCTTAATTAGTTAATTAGATAAAAACTAATTCGAAATTTACAATTTCGGCTTCCATGTGCATGGGCCCGTCATACGTTCCAATTTTTGTGCCAAGTTTCAGGGCTGTAGGTGCTATGTGATCTTCTGGCCATCAGGTACAAACAAACAAAGAAAGAAACTCCGCTTTTCTTATATGTATAGATAAAACAGTTTCCTCCTGAAGTCAGCAGTTAGAAGTAAAAATAAGAATCAATTAACCTCACTGAATACTGACTGAATCATAACATCTCTTAAGGTATTTCTAGATGAAAAGACACATAGGATTTGAATTCTTGTCTCAAAAAAAAAAAAGGAAGTAGCTCCAAATTTCAATATTTAAAAGGTCCCCATTAAAGCTTAAAACACCAAACCACACACTAAATCTTTTAAAAATTTCAAGCATAACCATATTGGGAAGGAGGAGATATATGAAGCGGAGTTATTGAAATACAAAAAAGTGAATAGGTGTTTTAAGGTCAAATGCAGACCTTTAGAAAACGTTGAAATTGGCAAATTGGAGCTACACCATTCTAGTCTTTCAACAGTTGTTTACAAAACGTTTGATTTTTTTCCCAACTGGTTTGAAGATGAAAATCTGAAAACATTTCCAGGCCTTTAAATTCAAAACTATTTCTCCCCTTGTAATAAAATATTTTTTCATGCATTTAGAGTTTTTGCCATAGTGGCTGGTGCACCAAAAAAGTGGGGGGGGGGGGGGGGGGGGGGTCAGAAGAAGTGTTGGGGTTAGGGCGGCATTGTCCTTGAAGCTGGGTTTTTTTTTTTTTTTTGTAAAATTGAGCTGTATTACTGGCTTTTCATATTACTGATTTTAATAACTTCTAAAAATCTGGAATATGGATATGACATCAAAAATCAGGACAGATAGCCACTGCAGACTTTCCCCATCAATTAAGAAGTTCTATTCTCATGAAATAAGATAAGAAAAATTCCCTTTTTTTTGATTTTTAGTTTTTACTTTTGTGAAATAAATCAATCCAAACAACAAAAAATCATTTTTCAATCAATCATTAAATTTTCACTCTGAAAAGTGAGGGGGCAAGGCCGCTTTATTGTTGGAAGTGAGGGGGCAGTTGCCCCTCTGTACAAGCCACCTCTGGTTTATGCCGCTTTGACTTCTCCTTTCTCGTTGCTTAAGTACTCAATTTTCTCTAAGATCAGAAAAGATTAGTAAGCAAAGAGGCAGAACAGTATTTGTTAAAAGCATAGACTATTATAGCAAGCATTTGAAAAAAAAACATTTTATGACAGGAAGATGGAAACAAAATGGAGAATTGACGATTAAATCAAAGCATAAACATTATGAGATTTTACTTATTTCAGTAACATTATTGTTTTATAATAAAGTTGATTACTTTTCAATAAATATGTGTACACAGAGCGCATGCAGTGTAAAATGATTAGGTTTTACTTCAGTCAACTCTCACAAATCCACAATTCTAAATTTTTAAAATGTTTAAAACCTGCACATGATTTTGGATACAAAATATGAAGCTTCAGCAGCAATTTAAAATCACAGCCAAATGAAGTATCAAGTGTTTTCTTTTTTCTTTTTTTAAAATCTAATTAAACTTCAGTTTGAACATTTGTAGTTTAGTTTTTTAAAAATTATGCATTAGTTTAGCACAAAAGTATTTATTTAATTATTACCTAGCAGAATGTTATATTTTATTATCAAAAAAGATCAATCTAAGGTGAATGCATAGCAACAATGTTTTTTTTTCCTGTTTAAACAAATATTGTATTTTCGGGAATAAGCGCTACCGCGCATACAAGAAAAAAGTTAAAAATTGCCGGTGCGGCATCTATATATAACCGATGCGGCAGATACAGTGTCCTTTTTTTTAATTTTTAAGTTTAAAAAAGTTCTAAATTCAAAAAAAAAAGTTGAAAATGCTGCTAATTGATGGCACCACATCCTTTTCTTTTATTTTGGAAAATCCTCAGACCTTGGGCGACAAATAAAGCAAAGAGGGGGGGGGGGAGTCTGCAATTGCACGTGTTTCACTGAGGAGAAACGCTGATCCACGTGGACGAGCAAGTGTTAGGCATAAATGCCTGTTAATAACAGTAAATAATCCTATCTCATCATCTCACAGCACCAATAGTAAAAGAAAGTTTTTCCTTACTTATAATGTATTACCAATCATTCTGCATGACTGGAGCAAAAGATTCTTATCAGCACTCATTCACATTGGTCGAATCGACCGAATGTTTGGTTTCACTTTCGTCCACCTTTGGCGGGAACTCCGTAGTGGATGGCGTGACACTGAAGCTTCTAGAAGGAATCTGATGGCAGGTGTGCTTAACGATAGCAGTGAAGAGTGTCCGTACATGTGACTCTGATATGCTAATGACCCGGGGGAATATTTAAACTGCTCGCGGCTTATGTTCTTTCCCTTTGATCATCTCTCGTCGTTGTAGGCGGTCGCTAGATCGGTATTCGAACTTGCTTGTTCGTGCCGCTCGCCCTTTATTGAAAATGATGAGCTGGAGTTAGCTTATTTCCAAATGGGTTTCTTCGTCGAAGTTTTTAGTCGATAGTCATGCAGTTTGCATTGCAGTATTAGTTATCTCATGCAAAAGTAGCATGTGGAGAAATTATGTTCTTAGTATTTATTTTTATCATTTACAGCGTGTTTTAACTATTTACATTACTGTTTAAATAAACGTCATGAAAGTTAGAAATAGTTTGTTAGTCTTATTTCAGAACTCACTCTGCTAGTATCAAAGGAAATATTGGGGAAATATAATTAGATTAGAAATTCTCCCCAACAGCAAGCCTTATCGCATCGGAGCAAAGGAGTCAGGAAATCCTTTGAACTTGGGCGACAAGTAAAGCAAAGCGCAGGGAGGGAAGGTGAGTCAGTGATTGCACGTGTTTCACTGAGGAGAAAAAAGCTAATCCATGTGGGCGAGCAAGCCTTATCACGTCGGAGCGAAGGGGTCGGGGAGAGGAGGCAGCAAAAGAACTAGTAAGGGAAGGGGATGGATGTCCAGTTTTGTAAAGGGAATTTACCACCTCCCTCACAAAAGTGGGTTGCTCAGTCAAGCAACTTAATTGAAAACTTGTCTCGTAGTTCTAATTTTATTTTTCACTCACATCATCGCGTTGCATCTTTGGCTGCCATTGGTGCCCGCGCGTTCTTGGCTTATCTTTTTTTTACGGAATTTTTTCAGAGTTGCTTTTGAAATGGCATCTTAGCGATTGAAAAGATATACTGCAGCCTTTCAGTTTAAGGTAATAAAGGCTGAAGCAATTGGAAATCGTCTTACTGTCAGAGAGTTTGGCATTGGTGAGAGATGCACTTGCCATTGGAAATCGGATAAGTTAACTATCGAAAGTGATTGCCAATCCACAGATGCCGAAGGCAAAAAGTGCAAAATGGGGATTTTTTAAAGTATTTCATTATTGTTTAATTTAAAAAAATAACAAGAGACAAAAAATATTTTTTATTTACATTTAATCCAGCTTTTTTTTACTACTGATTGTGATTTTAAGTTGTTTAATGTTCGTTGCACGCATATGGAAGGTGAGGCGCTTACACCAGGGGCGGCGTTTATTCCCGAAAATACGGTAATCAAGTTTTTTTTTTCTTTTTACACAGACGTTTTATAGCATGTTTTACTGATGTTGTATAGTTAAAATTTCATCTCATCACAAGCTAAAAGATAGAATATAATGCATGAATATGTTTAAACAGAAAAACATGATGCATAGTACAACTTTGATTTAACGATCCTTGATTTAACGACTTCTTCAATTTAATGATACGTTTCGCTGTTTTGGATTTAACTGCAGTGAATATCTATGCTCCTCAATTTAACGATATCCGTGATTTAACATTAACTTTTTCCAGTCCCTTGACAATTGTTAAATCGGGGTCATACTGCACATTAAAAATGTTTTATAGAATGTTAGTTATTCAAAAATTGCATGCTTGATTGTCTGCAAACATTCCTAATGAGTTTTTGTAAGAGGCTAAAAATAAATATTGTGCAGGTAATAAACTTTTGGTAGCAATTTTGTTTTAAACAGATGTAATTTTATTTTATTATTTTACAGAGCATCAATATATTTAATGCTAATAATTTGATTTCTGAAAAATTAAAAATTGATGCCAAATTAGCTAAAAAATTTGTGACCTAAAACTTATAGAATCCTTTATCTTAAACTATGGATCTGAAGAAGTTGACTGCATAAAATATTCAGCTGATTAAAAAGGCAAAAATTATGCGTACTTCTTTGAATTTTTGAGACCATTACTTTCCTCCTCTTCTTTGGGTGCTCAATGTCTAAAAAGAAGCCTTAAGCTTAAATTTATACTTTTAAATCCAGTAAGGTTAAATTTTTAGAAAAATAATTTAACTTTTTTTAATTATTAATGATTGCATTATGATGAAATTGCAATACAATATACTACAATCAGCAATGACAATGCTTTTAATAAGTTATGAAATCAAGACAGAATATTCATCAAAGATTTCAAAAGATATTTCTTTTAAACAAAAAGTTGGTGGCAAAAATTGCATTTTTCAAAAGCAGAAATTTGTGTTCAAAGTAAAAACATTTAAAAGTGAAAATAGTACAACAGTGAACAGTCTCATATTGGAAAAGCTTTATTTTGTGGAAGAGCAGTAAACAAGCAAAAAGAATTAGTAATATAGAGCAGAAATAAAATAGTATTATGTAATATAAAAGCCCTTGCCTATCCTACAAATTAGAGATAAAGAACAACAAAAACAAGCAAACAAGAAAAAATACTGATGCAAAATAGGCAAATTCTGCATCTATTCATACACCAAAAATAAATAAGAGTTTTGTGCTATATCAACACAGTTTTATATTTACATTTTCAACAAAAAGGTATTATTTCGTTTTCATATTTATGTTTTTACTGAGCTCAATTTTGCTTGGGTAACTTTGTAAAACAGTAGAAACAAGTATTAAATTCTTCACATTTTAAAAGAATTATAGCGTTGGTTTACTTCATTTCAATAAGCTAAGGATAAAATTTTTTAAACTGAACTCAGCGGCGCAACAGCTCACTGGGACCAAAGCTTATGGTGCTCATCTTAGTTTTTGTGAACAAAGGCTCTG
This sequence comes from Uloborus diversus, assembly GCF_026930045.1. NCBI lineage: Eukaryota > Metazoa > Arthropoda > Arachnida > Araneae > Uloboridae > Uloborus > Uloborus diversus. The sequence goes on along the minus strand of NC_072736.1, from coordinate 14,678,914 downwards.
GGGCACAAAGCAGGTGTCCCCGTTAGAGGTGGTCAACCAAATATGGAACCCCTCCCCAGTGCTTAGTTCCCAAGCATGCTTGGTGATCATTTCATTAAACCACTGAAGAGATGAAAGGTCGAACTGACCATGCCCAACCCAGGAATGAAACCTTGGTCTCAACTTTGAGTAAAGCGCTACCACTAGTTGGGAGGGGAGGGAGGCTACTTGATATTGGGCTCCACAAGACAAATTATTAAATTTTATTATTTTTTTAATAAAGAAAAATGCTGATTGATTCATAGAACTAGTTAGTAATTGAAAACATTAAATATTTTACTATCATAAAAATATTTTCTTCAAAAAATTTGCAAAATCAATTCAAAACAATATGCAGTAATAAAATGTTATCTTTGCAGGGCAGTTTTTTAATCATCAGTTTACACCAGTCCAAAATAATATCAATAAATAATAGCACGGAAAATAATAAACTTTACCATCGGATTTTGGAGGCTCTAATTTATAGCCAACAGCTTGGCACCAGCCGATAGGAAATAAATCAGGACTTTCACAATCACACCACTGATCATATGCATCTTCCCACCCCTCAAAGTGTATTCTTAAAAGACGGCCAACAACTTTAGTCACAACAGCTACACAGATCAACCTGGGTGAAATAAGATCTACTGCTTCCAGATACATTCCTTCTCTAAAACCATGATTTGGAATTTCCTGTGTAAGAAGAAAATTTCAATAAATACAATCAGTGAAATCAATAGGGAAAATATAACCTTTGCGTGTGTGCAGTACCAGAGGCACAGCCAGAAAAAACTTCTGGGAGGGGTTTTGAAACACAAAAATTTTTGCTTTCTCACCCTTTCATTTATAACATGCAAAAAATGCAATATACTTAATCAAAGAGTATCTATGGATTAGTCATTATTCATTTAAAGCACTTGCTTAAAAATGATTAATAATTCATATTGATATCACTATGTCTTTAAAATGAAGAAACAACGGGATTAGCACAGCATATTTATCATTTGTTTTATTTTAATCTTTATATGCATTATTAGAGTTTTTTTTTTTTTTTTAATCGCGAGATCATTTAAACCTTCTCGTCAAATACATCAATGTCTTTATGAATGTCAAATGCTAACTAATAATGGTTTTGATCTTTAGATGAGAATCAGGAAAGAGCCTCGAAAAATCCGGTGCGCTAGGCTTCCTCTCCGAGTTTCTCTAAAAAGGATTTTGTCAGTGCTGAGGGACCATTATACCCTGTAGCGTTTTATTGAGACCAATTTAGCTCTATTGTACCCAAAGAGGTGCTTATTGTGAAATATTACTTGTATGTTTAAGAATTGGAAAGTATCAAAAGGGAATAAGAATTGTTAAAAAACTCAAAAGAGTCTGTCCGGTTCTTGTGACCTCCATTTACAATGGATTCCATCTCATGTGAATTTGAGATATAACGATACTGCGGATGGACTGGCGAAAGAGGGCTCTTCTATGACTCAGAATAGTGGGGATCCTCTGACGTACCTTGAACTATACTCCAGATGTAAGGCTACTATAAACAGCTCTTGGAGATGTCCTCCTGAGCATCCATGGTATTTTTGCGAGGGTCCTGGTGCTTCCCTTGGATTTGCGGGTGACAGGAGAGAGATCGAACTGCTTTGATTCGCCTGAGAACAGGTCATCTAAAAACCCTCAGATTTTCCCATGGTAATAGGACTTTCCCAGTTTGCACCAAATGTCATACTGAAGAGGCCACTGCACAACATCTGATTTTTTGTGTTGGTTTGGTACGCGAGGAACTACTGAAGAGACCTGATTCTGTCTCGAAGTTGATTAAGGCGAACAACCTCATGGATCTGATCTGATTCAGAACAGAGAGATAAATAAGAAGAAGAAGGAGAATTGGAAAGTAACTTGTGACAGTTTCGGGATCATTAAAAGCAGTAATATATTCTGTTAAAATCTATCCCGCTTGGGAAAGTTCAAATACTGTGATTTTCCCTTGATTTGTATAGGGAAGGGGAACGAGTATGTTTGAGTTCTGGGAGTGGTTTTAACCGCAAAACCCCTCCCTTGGCTATGCCTCTGTGTAGTACTGATCAATTACATCATTGCAAATAAACTCATATGAAATTTCTCAAACCTGTTTTGAAACTGGTTGACGGTCCTTTGTAAGTGCGCATATTAAAAAACATTTTTTCAAAAAATATTGAAAACAAATTACAAAAGTTTTGCTGGGTTTTTTAATTTTTAATTTAACTGTCTCTTGTTTTTCTAACTGCGCTCAAAAGAGATGACGGCAATTCATTACAACAAATTTCTCGCAAAATCCTTGATTTTAATTCATTTCAAATACATTCTAATTATTATAATTATTCCATTTCATGCTTTGTGAAGATTTTTTTACCAGCATATTTATTTATTCATTTTTGTTCTGCATAAAAAGGTAATTCTCAGCTTTTAAGGAATTAAACTTAAGATTAATTAAAAAAATATTTTAAACATGAAAACTGACAAGCTAATCTGGGGGGATAAACAAGTCGGATAACTGTTTCCATTTTATAATAATCAAAAAAGGGTGTTTTAGAGGATATTGAATTTGATTATTTTTTTTTAATTTATTTATTTTTTCTTTCAAATTTTTACTATTTTATAATATTGCACATCAGTTTAAAAACCATAAAAAGCAAAATAGAATGTTAGATACTTATTTGAGATCTTTATGCCAAAAGTGTTAGGGAATAGTTGTTTAACAGACAAAATGATAATAGATTTAATAACTGAATATCTACATCCAGGTGATTTATTTATTTCTGAACTTTTAAACAAATCCTGCAAAACGACATATTTAGCCCCCAGAAAAAAACATAAAAACAAAAATTTAAAAATAAGTTTTTGCACATTACTAACTTTTCTTTTTATGTCAATGCTTTTTCATTTAGTCCAGGCATGTCCGCTCATATAGGAGAATCTAACATTTTCAATATTTTTTTTTTCAAAATGAGAGGTTGATAATAACATGCGCAGCATTGTAAACATGAGAATAGAACAAAAGTTACCAAATGATTAAATCAAGTATGATAAAAAAAAGGTAATTATGATATGCTTTTTTTTTACACTTTTATACGCATCAAAAATCGATTGTCCAGAAGTTAAGTTAAGAAGAAAATCTGCTACATGATCCTTACAAGCCATAAATATATTTATATATTTTTATTTTATTTCAGAATATAAATTCCTCCCAACTCTCCAATATCAACATTTAACACCCTTAACATTACTGTCGAAAAAAAAAATTCTCAACTGTCTTTTTTGAGCAATCATGATTGCTTATTGTTCTCATTTGACCGCCCTTGGTGTTGTGGTTCCTTTTTCAGCTTGGACCAGGGGCCTCTGCAGGCGTGTCGGAATCCGCTTCTCCTGGTCGGAGGCGTCCATGTCCTGCACACACACATGCTCACACACATACACACTCACATATACACACACGCCTACGTGTATACACACAGGTCTACGAGCACCAGGGCTGGCTTTCTGCCGGCAGAAACTGGTTTCTGCCCTGCCGGTGGCAAAAACTGGTTATAACCGGTAAAAACCGGCAGGAACTGGCAAAAGTTAAAAAGCATCTTTATTAATTCAAGTAATCACAAAAGGATAATTGTTTAAGTAAACTAAAAAACGTAATTCCATTTCATCATTGTAAAAAATAAAACTCATTGCCCTTGATTTAGTTTGATCAGAAAGAGAACTGTTTAACTGCAGATGCTCGTAACATTTGGATTAATCTAAAGGACGAGAATCTTAAGGGCACTTAAGAAAAACAAGTGTCATACAGATTTAAACAGGCAGTTACTGGTTGTCATTTGCTAGCTTATACGCATCATCTAAAATGCTTGGGATTAAAATTATCATGTGTTCAAGAAGAAAATGCCAGAATTTTACTTGCCGAGAATAACATCGATTTTATACCTTATATCACAGCTTTACAAAACAAATTGACTCTATTTCCCAAAACTTATTTTTCCAATCAAGTTTTAAAACCACCCCAGTTACTACATAATGAACCAGTTTAAAAAATGTATACAATTGATGAAAGTTCCATGAACCTTTGCTGGATCCTTGATGGCATGCCATCTAGTTCTTCTGTTGCGAGAGTATTCTGTAATTTCTCCTCTATTCATATTAAATTAAGAAATCATTTACATTTTCAATCCACCTTTTCTTAGAGACAGCTGCAGAGTGCAAAAAACATAATGTTTGATTTTTAATGATATTGTAATTAAATTGTGCTTTGGCTAACATTTCATTATTTTCCCGTGCTAAATTCCTACTGGGTATCAAAGATATTTTTTATGTCATTTTTTGAGTTTTTGCCAGTTTCTGCCACAAATGTGGCAGAAAGGGGTTTTTGCCATGCCGGTTTTAACCGGTTTCTACCAGTGGTTTTAACCACTTCGGCAGAAACTTGCCAACCCTGACGAGCACACACAAGCCAACACATGCATGCATGCGCACACACAAGCCTACACATGCATGAACGCGCACCTGCACATACACGCACACAACTATACACACATAACTGCCCAGGAGGAGGGGCAAGCTTCGGGGGACAGGCGCCGTTTTTAGAAACAATAACTCCAATGAGTAGTGTGTCCCGTCGCAACTTGTGATTGCGAAATACATAATTTGAATTCAAAATGTTAAAATTCAAATTAATTTATTTTTTAAATGAATTTTAAGCTTTTTAACTGCACTTAAAACATGTAACACCATGCATCAACATAGTAGTATAAACTATTTATAGTACTTACTCTATGAAATAGTGCTACTGGTGCAGGTTTAGCTTTTGTCTTTCTTAAGTATTCTTGCCATTTAAAATCCCCTTTGTAACCTGAACAGAAGAAATATATTTTTCTAATTAAGAAAAAAATCAGTAAAAATTTTTTTTATTTTTTATGAACACATAGCTATCTGAATTTATGAGACAATAAACAAAAGTAAGCTGTTAGACTAAACAAATTGAATGAAGGTATTTGTACAATGAATTGCTTGAACAATTGTAGCAGCAACGCATCAGGGTCAGCATTCAAAGGTCCTGCGCTCTAGACTTGCTTCTAAACTCACTACTTTAAGAAAGAGGAAGATTAGTAAGTTAGTATGTTAGTAAGTAAGTAGATTAGTAAGGGGACTTTCAGATTTAGATTATGATAAATAGGCTTAATTATGGCTTAACAGGCTTAACATGCGTAGCCTGGAGCAAAGGAGAGTCAGAGGGGACATGATTCAGTCATTTAAATTTATCAAAATGAAAGATGTAAATGGATTAAATTTTTGCGGGGAAAGCAGGACGAGGGGTCATTGTTTTAAGCTATTTAAATCTCAGACTAACTTGGAAATTAGGAAAAACTATTACTTGAGTAGGGTCGTGGGCACTTGGAATAGCTTACCAGAAGAGGCAGTAATGAGCAAGGGGATGGATAGCTTTAAGAGGGCCATTGATCTTCATTGAGGGCTAATTAATTTAGGACAAGTCTAGCTGGGCCCAGAGTCTGTTGCTGGTCGTCATATTTGTATTTGTAATTTGAAGGTCTGACAAAAGGTGTAATGGCATTGTCTGACTTTATTAAACTGCCTGGCAAGAGATTACCTAAGTTTTCTCCTATCCAATATGCATAAGTTTGGCAGCTGTGCTTCAAGGTACTCCAGGAAGGTAGATTTCTCCCATACGTGTTTGTACTGAAATAAACCTCTCTGGTGCTACCTAACCCATTTTGACTCATTTAGCCATGAGACACAAGAGAAAAATTAATGCGATGAACTTCTTTCTTGTAAGTGAAAGTTAAGTTTTGGCACTTTAAGATTAGAGCCAGGTTTTAAAAGTTTTTCCGTCTTTTGAACCTTTTTTTAAAAAAATAATTTCTAGGCGCTAAAGTTGATTATTTCGTGTTTCTAAAAAATAACAACTATTAACCCTAGAGAAGTCGCGTTTCCTTTCATTACGCTAGTGCTCCCGCTTCGATCTTTTCCCAGCCGTAGCGATCCGTGAGATGAAAGCAGAAGAAAGGAAGTGCCGGGGAGAAAATGACACCTGACTAGGATGGCGGGCTATTGGTCTAAATGACCAACATACATTTCCAAAAGCTATGCAACCTTGAAATACCGAAGAAAATTCTCAGAACTAAGTGTTTGGACTGGGGAGTTCTCTGACCTTCAGCTACACAGATGGGCCCCATTATTAGAATAAGGGGTGGTGGGCTAGAGCAAAATATCCGACAACGGGCGGGGAATCGACCAAAGCACGACTTCTCTAGGGTTAATAAATTTTAATCTATTTTTTGTTCATACTAAATATCATACAAAAAAAAACTAATAGATCACTGTACCACTTTAAAAGTTATACCATAATACAGGGATTCCTAAAGTGGGTGCTGCACAATGTTCCAAGCGTTTAATGCTTGTTGTTAATGAAACAAAAAATGTAATGATACTGATAAAAATCTCGCCCTGTTTTAGATGCTTTGCTTTAGCAAAACAATTAAATTACTAAAAAGATTGGTTTTCCTCTATATCAAGACTCGTATTAAAAGGCCTTATTTCAAACAGCAAATACAAACTGAGTCATACCTTTAGGAGGAGTTAATGTGATGCCATTGCTTTCACAAAATCCAACCGGGAAAATACAAGGTGATGAAGAATGGTAGCAGAAACAATCTGAACCATTTGCAGATTGATTTACCATGCCATCAATGCCAATCATGAGATAGTTATTTCTCAAAACTTCTATCACTGTGGCCACACATATGGTAGAAAGATTTAAAGGATCAATAGCTTCTAACTTCATTCCTTCTTTAAATTTTAAATTCTTCACAAAATTTATCACCTGAAAATTGAAAGCAGTCCAGGTTTCATAAATCTAGAATTTGATATATAAAGCAACAAGTGGAAATTTGAACAATGTAATAGAGCTGAAGAATATGCAAAAATTCATTACAAAAAAGACAACACACCTGAACAGTTATGTATATCATAAAAATATATTTACTGAAATGGATAATTTTAATGGATAGTTAACTTTTCACTTGAAAGGACAAAATTGAATGAAATCCTCATATAAATAATAGCCAATGAGGAAGTAACCCGCGTGTTTCAACAATGAAACTCGCACCACGGTATGATAATTTGATAATATGTTTTGGTAATGTTTGACATGCCGTGGAAAAGCTTTATTGTGACAAGGTTGAACTCGATCCGGCGACTTAACAGTTTTACTGGTAAGATTGTCATTTTAGGAAAACGAAGGAACCAAAACAATTCGCAACTCCAATAAATTATAGGGGGGGGGGGGTTGCAGCCATTGTCTAATGGCGGATGAAAAAGGTGAACAAAAGCTGTAACATATAACTTGCTAGTGAATGACAGTAATTTATCATAGTGTTTGCAGGAAGCTTTCTTTTCTATTGTTCTGAAATTACATTACACTATAAACTATCTGAAGCCCGTAATTTACCGAAAAGAAAACACGTGGAATGGAATGTTTTACCTTTTTCGGTAGTATTGTAAATCACAACAAGGTAGCGTATTCAAGCTCTGGAGATGCGAATATATGCTATCTACTGGAGTTTAGGGTTAATCCACTGGTGTTAGGGTTAAAATTTCAACTATCAAAAGATCATCAAACAGGCAGTTGCTTCATTCAAATGTAGAAACAATTTTCACCCATCATACCATGACAGGCGACTTTCTAAGTTAATAACAATAATAACAATTAACAATAAGGTAAAATTAGGTATTCTCAAGGATTCAGTCAGACTTCGAACATCTCTAGAAAAGAGGAAGATACCTTAAACAATTTTAAAATAAAACTCTGTTGATTAACTATGTAGAAGCAAAAATGAACTTTTGAAGAATAAAAACAGTGCACTGCTACTACCAGCAGGTAAGCGAGCCAGAGATAATGAGTAAACAAACAACTTGCATTTTTAACACTGATCTGTGCTGTTGGTATCAAATGGCTGGTACTGGTATCAAATGCAGTTAAAACATGCGTTTAAAAAACAAGTGCAATAATTATATGTGGAGGTAAAAACAATGCACTACACAACAATCAGACAAGCAGTTAAAAAAATGTATTGGGACAAAAAATTAAGAGCTAGTACTTTTTTTTTGCAGGCAAATGCCTTGCATGCAGTGCCGGACCTAGGAATTTTCCGAGGTGGGGCAAAACCTCAAAATGCCGTCCCCTCCCAACACATCCATCCATCCATCTTGCTTTAAATTTTTTTATAAAGTTGAACTTTCCCATTTTTAATAAACTGTAAAGTGCGATATAGATTGATCACAAATTTATTTTGTACTAAAAATGTCATTATGAACAATTTTTTTGTTAAAAAAGAGGCATACCGTAACACAAATTGCAAGTAAAAATCTTCTCCCGCTCCACTTTTTTCCGAAAACAAGTTCAGTGTTCAGATACGAATGCTTTGCTCTTAATCTTCCTGTTTTTGCCACCTGCAGCTCTTTCGTTGCAAAGGAACAAGCCACTCTCTAAATCAGGGATCTTCAACCTATGGCCAGCAAACAGATTTTTCCCGGCCCGCAGTAAGCTTACAAACTGAGGAAACTTTTTTAATTTGATAATTTTAAATATCTTGAAAGAAAACTAAGAACAAAATCACTACTAGCCAGAGGACAGCAGGGGGGGGGGGGGCAAATGTCTCTTCGTACAGGAGGGTCTCCTACTTTCACTTTCCTCCCTCATGGCATCAAAAATAGTTTAAAACTGCATTTGTGAAACTTCAATGTTGAAAAATGTAGGAGAGCCGCTTACCTGCCTTTTCTTCTTCATTGGATCAAAAATAGCCTAAAATGGTGGTTTTAGTATTTTAATTTCCTGCAATTTGCTGAATGAGCCACCACCTCCGTCCCGAACATCTCAATGAAAATATCTTAAAATTGCACTTTTGAAACTTTAATAGTAAAAAAATTCCTAAACAGTTCCAGAATTCTGACTATTTTTCTAACATCATAAAGGATGTCCAGAAATATGTTTTTAGAATTTCCTTCCAAAAAAAATTGTGAAGAGAGCATTTGCTCCCTCTTCATTTCCTAATCTCATCACAAATTACCAAATTTTTCTCAGTTTAGCAATGATTTTCAGGACAATAATTTTCAGTAAAAAAATCAGATATGTGAATTTTTTGTATGCATAGTCGGCCCCTGTGTTAGCTATCATCTTATTTATCATTTTTTTTTTTTTTTTTTGAACTGAAGGACCATAAACCATTGGTTTGTAATATCAGGGCTGCCACCAGACAAGATGTGCCCAATGCTTGTTTTGTCGCTAGTCCCTCTTCCTGTAATGCTAATTTTACTCTACGCGCACTACTTTCATTCCGATACTGGTGAATATATCACCAAGCATTTCCGTGAGTCAATAATTATCTGGGGTTTACGAGCAAAGTGATCAGGGGTTGCAGCCCCCTAGTTGCATAAAAGAAGCAAATGCCCTGTTTTAAATTTGCTCAATCCAACAACTTTCAAACTTATACTTCCTAAGTCATGGATGCCAGCTAGTCATTTCAAAATTTTCCAGGGGAGATGTCGCACGGAGAAATCATTTTTGCTTTCTATGCGTGGTAACGGCTACAAGTGGGAGGACGCGCCTTTTTATCACAAAGTAAAGGGCTAACTTGGTTTTTTAAGGAGCTGGTTAACCAGGATGTCATGAAAATTATCTACAAAGCTGTGACCCAATACACAAAAGCAGAAAAAATCTACTATCTTTCCTGTACTAATTTTATTGGTTATGGTTGATTGACTTATAGGAGAACCCATAAAAAAAAGCACACGATTCCCTACAACGTTCTTGGTTACACGACCGAGAATTTCATGTCAGAATAAATATGAGAGATTAGTTTATTTACTCTTCTATATTACATTTTTATAACTAAGTTTTCACTTTTATTTTAAAATTTACTTCGTATCCAGAGCGAATGAGGAAATAAATTATTTTCAAGTAAAAAAAGAACTGATTTCAAAAAACAAAGAGGAACTAAAAAGTAAAAAATATTGTTCATACTTACATACAATTTCCTACCCAAACATATAAATCAAATTTATTTTACAATTACAGTACAAAAATCAACTAAACTAAACACCCAATTATAAAATAAACAATGATTTTAATTACTATACGATGAATTATTTTAATACCTAACTAATTATATACAATCTCTTAATTTTTAATACCCATTTGAAGTCGGGGCCTCCTATAAACTACTACCTAACATAATTGAGTAGGTTTGGTTTTAAAGACTTTCGGGTTTTGTTAAATTAGTGTTTAACTCAGGACTTGGTGAGTTGTCAGTTACGTTAGGTAGTAGTTTATAGGAAGCCCCAACTTCAAATGGTTATTAAAAAGAAAGAGATCATATATAATTAGCTTGGTATTAAAATAATTCATCGTATAGTAATTAAAATCAGTGTTTATTTTATAATTAGGAGTTAGAACCATTTAAATGTCAATGGTTTTCCTAACTATTTTATATTCCACAATAATACATATCACGTAAATCGTGAAAAAAGTCACATTTCCCTTTACTTGGTCCCCTTATAGATCAATACCACACTAGAAAGAGTATCTACTGTGATGTTGTATATATGATGATGAAAATACTACTAGATCAATGATATTAAATGAATTTCCTGTTTGCTTCAGAGGAGTCTTTATTCAAAATTAGAGATATGACTACTAATGATTAATACAGGGGAAATATTTAGGGGGGGGGGATACTCCCCCAAAGCGAGATCCCCTAAAAAGGAAAAATATGCCTTAAACCCCCCTAAGAAGGCACCCCTGATTAATATTAATTTTTTATGGTACTTTTTTTTAACACTGAGTAAAGAAAGTACCTTTGTTTTATGGCACAATATTGAAATTAAATGAAGTTTATTGTTTTTTGCCCATAACTTTTTTCTAAAGAACAAATATGGTGAAGCAAAGGTTTGGGACCTAAGTTAGATCACTCCTATAGATTAAACAAAACCATAAAAATTGTTTCTTTAAGTGAGATGCTATGGGTCATTTTCCCTAAACAGCGCAATTTGGACAGGGCAAGGAATGGCATTCACTGTGGCAGGGGAATGACTTTTAGAAGAAATAATGCATTTTACTGACAGTATTATGATTTCCGTGGGAAAAGGAAACACTATTTTTGTGAAATTTAAAAAGATCCAATGTAGTGGTGTGCAAAAAGCAGTTATTGTGGTCATTTGTATCCCTTGCATATAACAGGGGAATGACAAAAATTAAAGTTAACTTATATATTGTCGTGACTGACAATAAAATCAATGTCATATGGACAACAAAAATCAATGTCACAAAACTAAAATGGAAAAACTCTAAACAAACAAGAGTCAATCACTCATTAAGTGATTATTGCAAAATTACACTTAATTATCAGACAGAGTAATGACAGTCATTAAAAATACTTTAAGATTCAACTTGAGATCACCCAATTATACTTGACTCCATGTATTTTTTCAAAAAGGACTAATATAGATTATTTCTATAATGAGGTTACAACTCAAAGACTAAATTATGGGTTAATACAACTATTACCAGATGTGAGAAACATTCATTCCATTCTTTGACAGGGGAATGACAAAAAATCAATGGACATTTTTTTCTATTTTTTTTCAATATAGTGCAAACCTTGAAAAGTCCTCATTTTTCTATTTTACAACATTGCATAACTGTTGTTAATAGGTTAAACAACAATTTCTTTACAAGTATGCATGGCTTCCTGAATCTTTAGAGCTAACTTTGCATTAAAGTGGAGGTAGGGGAATGACATTTATCATGTAAAAAAAATATTTAAATGCACAATAATAATAATGTTTTAGCTTATTTTACAAACATAAAAACATGTTGTTAAAGCATTTTGGAGTCCATTTTATTTCTATACAAGTTAATTTGTTATTTTTGGAGCAAGGACAAGAATTTAGCAGTTTAGAGAAAATGACCCCTATGCATTTACAAACAACAAAGTGTGAGTAAGAAAGGTAAAGATCCTCATAACCAGGCAGGGATCCCTCATACCTGGACTTGAAGACCATTAGATGACCGGGAGAAGTATACCGATTCAAACAGAAAAAGAATTTTCCTAATTGGTTCAGGAATCTTCTAATAATCAGGGAGCATAGTACATAAAAAAGTCTGTTAATAAGTATTTCCATAACTGTAAATTAAACTGACGGCGTGATGAAATATTAAATCTAGAATACTTGTCAAACTTCAGAAATCGGACACCAGTTATGATATATTTATTAAGGAATATAAATTTAATCATCGGCGGGAAGTGGGGGGAACTTTTGTCTTCAATTCCCTTTGATATATTTCAAAACTGAAATATTAAACAAAAAGAACTTTAATGACTAAATGAAGTTATTTATTAACAAAAAAATGTTTATATTAAATTAGTTAATTCCACTATTTTTGTAGCAAAATACATTTAATTTACTGATTCCCTACATGAGTAATAAATAAATTAGTTAGACAAAAATTTAAATTAACAGGCGCCGCCGTGAAAATCAAACATGCCAATGTGTGAGAATTAAATTTTGTTCAAAACAAGATTCCTCCGTCAAAAAATGCACTGTTCACGCCAAAACCATGTGACCTGTGATGTGTTGGGCAGCTGACGAAAGCTAATCTACACAACGTAGATTAGCTTTCATCACGTAGCCACAATGTATAAAATTTAAAGTTTCTTAGATTTCTCTGAGACCCCTCATCAGATCCAGACAAAAATGACATGGGACCATCTAAGGGGGTAAAACTGTTTGGAGGGTCAAAAATACTGACTTTACTGACCAAAATTTATAAAATACTGACCAATACTGACCATATACAGATTAAAGTTTAAAAAATTAGCAAACTTTGGCGTAACAAAAAAGGGTATCATACTTAGTGAAATAGATACTAGCTTTGTTTGTAATATGCAGCAACATAATATACAGCTAATTTGGTACACATTTTGACTGAAAGTTTAGTTTAATTCATATATTTATTGCATAATGAATAGAACTTTTCTGAAACTAGGAAAGTAAATTAAACGATCTTGCAACTGTTTAAAATATTATTAAGTGATTAAAAGCAGTTTTTCATTGACATGTGTTTTTTTTCTTTGAAAACTCAGAGGAAAACAACTTTAAGAAAAATTCTGAAATTAAGAAATACAAAATGGAAAAAATATATAAATTATAGACTTATTCCTGTTAATTTTTAGTTAAAAGCATCTTTTAGTAAAATACAGGACACATTTAGAAGATTGTTTTAATTACTAATAAGCAAATATTTTTGCATGTACAAAAACTACACTATGTTCCAAAAATATAGACACAAGCATAAAATACAATTCACAGTAAAAATACGAATGGAGAGATTTATATCACATAGTTAGGGTGATTTATTTTAAAAACACCTTGTGTTGAATTTATTAAGAAAACTAGAAAATAAGGTGTTCCATAATTACAAACACTTTTTAATTTATGAATTTCTTTTAAGGTTGAGAAACAGTTACAAATGAAAATATGAAATTATGTTTCCATTACCTCTAGTTACTTCAAACATATGGTTTTCCATTGTAAGTATCAAGTCAATAGAGTTTCAAAAAATATTGGCTTCCGATTTCATATAATTTAAGTGCCCGATGTTGCCCAAGGGCAGATCCAGAAATTTATCAAGGAGCGGGGGATCGTTTTTTTTTTTAACCATTACCTCTCTAACATATCTGATCTTCATCTACTATAAAATTGCGTTTTATAAATTCAATTTCGTAACGATTCTGGGAAAATGTTTCAAATCCCCTCCTCCTAACATCATTGAAGGTTTCTGATTAAAGTGAAAAACCAACGTAAATAAAGCCCAAATTTTGAAGAAAATACAGCATATAGCTATTTGAAGGCTACAATATAGCCTCTTCATCAGTGCTTTTTGCACTGATGAAGAGGCTCCATGTATACCTTATTGCTCGAAAAAATCTTCATCTTACCTTGTACTTTGGGTAAAAACAGTAAAATGTTTCAAAGAATATAATCAATATAAATGGGGGGGGGGGGGGGAGCTAGGCTTTCCATAAAGCTAAATCATTCAATCTAATAAAAGAATAGCAAAGATTTTTATCAAGTAAAACAGACTACCAGGTTGGCAAAACTGGGCTGCTATATTAGCAATTGAATGCTTTTTTGGCATTTTTAAAAGTTTATCAGAAAATTAAAACAAAATTGGCAGTGAATATTATCTTAAAATTAATTATTTAGTAAATTTGCAAAAAAAAAGACTTTACTGACTAAATTCTGTAAATACTGACTAATACTGACCAATTTTTACAATACTGACTTTAACTGACCAGTTTTATGCCCTGCGATCTGGAAAGTATACCCTTCTAAACAAAAAAAGAATTATTCAAATTGGTCCAGTATTCTTGGAGAAATACGAAAACATACATAAAAAGCCGCAAGACGAAATTATAACCTTTTTTGAAGTCGGTTAAAAAGAAAGTATTGATACTGTACACTTTTATAATCTTTTCTCATAGATATCAATGCTAGTGAAAATATCTTCAATAGCTCAGCCCCTCCCTGTCTCTAAGCAAAGGGTGCTTCAGAAAATTTGTGAAGGCAAAACTTTTGTATGGTTTTTTAAGCATGACACATAATCCCAAACGAATATGTATGTATATTTTTATTTTACCTTGACATTGTAAAATGTGCCGCCCCCTAAAATATGCCGGCATAGGTGGTAGCATAGTGTCTACACCCGAAGACAGTTGATCAACGGGGAAACAATCAATATTTAACATAATTTTATTTAATTTTACTGAGAGCGAATCTATTTGAGTGGCTATTACGTCTGTCCCACCAAAAGTGCTTACTTATCTCCCTCTGTAACACCTAAAAACGCCTGTGTAAAGAATCGCTTGCTGCTCGTTGCCCCATTTTGACGACTTCTTTTGTAAAATATGCACCTATTTTTGAAAATATATAACTCTGAATTAAATGAAACCAAATTAGAGAGATCTTGAAAATAAATATCTCTCTAATAATTGTCAGCAAAATAAAAGAGAAAGCATGAAACCCTTTTGCATTACTTTCTTTTACTTAGATCACTTTCCAGAATTTCTTAGAATAAGCAATTCTTCTGCCGGAACACCACTCGAATTTGCCGCCCCCTTAAAGCTGCCACCCGGGGCAAGAACCCCGGCTTGCGCCCCTATAGATCTGACTCTGCTTGCGTGATAAGATTTAAAATTTTTGCATTTACTTTTTAAACATTTACTCAACTAAAAGCTTCATATTTTATGTCTCAATGAAACTACACATTTCATTTCAATGTTAATGATAATACTTTGAAAAGACACAGAAACACAGAATCAATGTCACACAAATGGATTGTTTCACCATAATTAGTAGGATTTTTCTTACAAAATATTCAACATTTAAAGGAAAAAAGATTGCGTAAATTCATAATCCGAGTTTGATTCTGGTTTGGGATTTATCAAAGTTTTTCAGATTCTCAAACATTTTTGAGGCTTTAGAATGAGATAAAGATAGCAGTAATCAAGTTTTCATGTGGAATTTTTATAAATCTTTGTCACCCGAAAAATTATCTTCTTTGGTGGCATCTTGAATCTTGTTTTCAATTTTTATTTTACATACAGCAACATTAACAGCATTCTGCTGATTCAATTTCGAATAAAACAAAAAACTGATTTAAATCTTTGAATTAAAGACCTAATTTTATCATAAAGGACATATGGAGAACTTCTGAGAACCAAACAGTAATGCAAGTTATAATTTGAATAATCTGAGTTTGAATTAGAAAGAGTGCCTGCATCTGCAAAAACCAAATGCAAGAACTGATTAAGATAATTGCAGAAAAAAAGGGAAGAATCGACAAAATATAACTGCCCAATTCAAAAAAAAAAAACAATGAATACAAAACAAACTCACAGGCATAAACATGTTCCATGTTGCATCATCTGGATCAAATGTTTGATACAACGTCTTTCTTAAGGACTGATGAGCATACTCTGCAATGAAAAAATATAGTTAGTAAAAAAAATAATAATCAGTTTATGCATAAAATAAAATATAGATGTTCTTCAATGTTTCCAAGTTAAATACATAGGTAATAAAATGCTGTACCAATTATTTGAAATAAAGAAATATAGCCATACTACGTACAAAAGTTGTATATGCAGCTGAGCTCAGAATTTGATATTGCTTTTTAAAATTAAGTCTCCATATACTTGATTTAGATGTAATTTTTTCAGATTTTTTAAAAATATTACTTCCCATTTACAAATGATTATAAAAGGCTGTATTTAGGTAAAATGTGTTAAAAAGAACCACCTGACAATAACTCAAGTTAGGTGAAACTCACCGACATATTTGTAAGCAAGGCAGTATAAATAATATTATTAAACATAAGTAATATTTAGAAACAAATGTTCCAAATAACAGCCTGGTTGCAAATCAGAGCTTTCCATGCAGTTAAAAATATGTAGCAGATGAGTTCTGCACAAAACTTAAGGTTGAAACATAAATACTCCTCATAATGCACATAATACATACTTTCTTCTATTTTATGGTACAAAATACTTCGGGGTTTTGGGGGGGGGCAGGAACGTCGGGCCCGCCTTCTGACACATCCATGGTCACTCGCGTCATTTCCATGATAGGATCTCCCTTCACTAAAAAATCAGAAAGATCATTTGCCATTGTCAAGAAATGGCTCAAAACTTTCAATATGGTTGGTTTTGTCTGCTTTTTCACTTACTTCTAAAAGCTCTTCTTCCAGTGAGCTCTGAATTGTGTGAGTTTCTTAATTTTACTCCTGGAAAAAGCTCTGAAACCAATCACAAAAAAAAAATGTCTCCTATGTTTCAAGCTCGCTTATTAGCACACCAAAATGCAGTTTATTACATGTAATCTCAGAAGTTTTGATTTTGAAAGAGGGGAAAGTTTTATATGCTTGCATTGCCGCATCCACATAAAATCATAACTAATCGTTCTGAAATAAAATAAAAGTGTCAAATTTTAAACCTCGTATAATCAAATCCGGGTAAAATGAGGATCTACTATGGTTTGTTCCATTTACCAATTTTTCCTTGCAGTGGGTGTCCAACAATCTGAGCCCAACCAACTGGATGAATCAGAGGTGACCTTTCATGGAACCAGAATCCTTCATCCTCACTAGAGTCTTCATATGAGATGTGTAAACGCCCACCAACCACTTCTTTCACTTTAGCTGGACGCACTGCCGATATGCAGTTCTTGTCGACTACTTCAAGTTTCATATTTTTCTTAATTATGCTATGCTTGTGTTCTTCAATCTAACACAAAATAAAAAAAGCAAAATGTAAAGAAAACTGTACAAATTAAATTTCAAATAAAATCTTTTCTGTTTGATTTTTTATAGCACATACGGACAAATCTGATAGGGTAATGGCACCAGTAACAGACAAGGGTCCAGTAACAGACAGTCGTATTTTTGGATTTAAATAACAAGAGTTTTAGGCGGGTAAAACGGATGTTGCTGTGACCCACGAATACCGTGCAACCATCTAGTGTTATCAGAATGAATTTTAAGAGGCAGTTGGTACTTACAAGACAGTGGTGGAAGGTTATGAACAGCCACCATAAGGTCTGCCAGTGTTTCATTTTACTTTGGATTTTATAAGGTTTTAGATCTAAAAATAAAAAAACTTTTGCACATTTTGAAGAGAAAAGGGGAATTCTGTCCATTACCATTCCTTTCCTCATCCTATCTGTTATTCTGAATCATCAGAATAGTCGGTGTCTGTTACTGGGGGGGGGGGAGGGTCGGACCTTTTTTCGAAATCAAGCAAATAAAAATAGAATTAACAAATTCAGAGGAACCAGAAGCATCCAAACATTAGATGAGATGTAGTTGCAGGAGAGAAAAATAGTTTATAAAGTCTAAGTACAATAAAAGGCTCAGAGAATTAAGTTAACCTTAAAGCGATGTTTGTTACTGGTGCCGTTTTTCTACCTGTTTTATTTCTAAAGGTTTTGACCACAGTAAAATTTCAATAAAGCTACAGTTCCCAAAAATTTTTTTAGACTAATGACAGGTCTTTATACATTCCTTTTAGAATAATGACATCAGATAGAATAAAGACATCAGTCCCTGAAAATCCCTATCAGATCAAAGAACAGTACTTAAAATATTACCAACAGCTCTGAGTTAGGACAACTGTTTCTAAATGCCACGATTGTAATATGGTCAACAGTCTTTCAAAATCCCCAACCAAATATGGTCAATGTCCCCAAGAAATGAAAATGAAATAACACTTTCGTCAAAGAAAAAACATTAAGATACCAAAAATGAAGAACTAAAAATTAGATAAAATACATTTGAGTCTCATGTACCACCAGAAAAAATTCAAAATGTGTGCTGAAAGCAATTAAAAAAAAATTTAAATGCTGCTATGCAAAAGCACTTTTTAACTTCTTTTCTAATTAACTAAGAAGATTGAGTTGTTTTTATCTTCAGCAGAAAGATCAGCATTCTTGATTGGTACAAAAACTATAAATGAACCAGCATATTTTTTTTCAAATTAGCATACTTATGTAAAAAAATTGGGGGGGGGGGAGTCAAACTAAAGGGGGGGGGCACCCCAGGACCAATTCCATGGTACCTCAACCAAAAATTTTAACATCTAGAATTTTTTATCTGAAAAGCAGGAAATCCAGAAGCATAGAAATTATCTGCCTTATTTATATCAATGCATAAAGCTCATGCGAATACTACAGTGATGATAAAGGGCAGACATTATTTTGTACAGTAAAGTACAAATGGCAGTTTTTGCAGCCCTGAGCTGTAAGAACATAACAGTGTAATAGCAGGAAATGAAACAATCACCTGAATTTATATATATTTCAATTAGCTTTGTTAAACTGCCATTTTCAATGTACAGTAACCTCCTGACAATCGACTTCATGGCTATCCAGATTTCATACTAACCAACCAAGTAAGGAAATTAGCAATGTTGGAAGTGGCTGTGAACCCCAGTAGTAGAAAGTTTTGTAGCTGTTTGCGACAAGCTTTTACAACTTCAAAATCTGTATGCAAAATTCGAGCGTAATTTCAATAAAAAAATTAAACAAGGTTTTTTTAGAATAATGTTACTTGAAACATGGTAGGAAGTGACCCCCCCCCCCCCCCAAAGACGATAGTGCACATCCCGAAGCACTCCCTCTCAAGAACAAGACCTCCACCATAAACCGAGACCAAAATCTTTCTCAAATTACCTTCCCTGCTCCACTCAAAAGTTTTAATGGTGAAATCTGATGACCCCCCCTCCCTCCTTTGTTGGGCCCCTGATATTTGCACACATACTCTGACTACTAAAGAGGGGTCTGTCCATGATTTTTTACAGGATCCGTTTTTTGTGAAAAATCAAATAACTTTAATCAAATAATTAGGGGTGTGGGCGATTGTAAAAAAGCAATTTCAAACGTTATATACATGTACTAATGTATTGGGGGGGATGAAGCAAACTGTACCATTGAAACAATTAGGTGGGTGTTTTTGTGGCATGTTTTCTCTTTTCTGTTGACAATATCATTCTTGGAGGTTTTCCTAGTATGGAGGGAGGGGGACACGGTGAGGGAGGGGGAGCACTCAGTGGCATCGCTCTCTGGGACATGGGCACTCCCTTAAGTATTAAAACCTTTACACTATTCCACATAATGCTAAATGTTAATTGGAAGTTTTATATGCTCATAAGTAAAGAAATTGAATCAAAAAAATAAAATTCAGGTAGTGGTTAAGCATTTAACTTTTTGACATATGATACTCTTAAAAAGCACGGAATTTCGTTTAAAACTTCTAAATTTCGTCATTTTAATAAAAAATAAAAGGAGATTTTATTTGTTTACCTCTTAACAAAGCATACTGAACATCAAAAATTTGAAAAATCCGATTCTCATAGCGGATGCAAAGAGATCACAATTCTCAAAGTAAAGGCTCCAAAAGTATAAAAACGGCTTATAAAAGAATTATTTTTTAAAAATGATTTAGGTATTGCATTTTAGAGGCCTATAATAAACATATCATCAATATCTATCGACACAGTTGAAACAAAACTAAAATTAAACCATCTATCAGGCATTTCAATTTTTGACTCATTAACAAAAACACAATTTTGCTTTAAACTCTTGAAATGATGGTCTAAATATACTTTTTACTTATTTGCCTCCTAATAAAGCAATGTTAGTTTGAAAAAAAGAGTAAAATTCGATTCTCATATCGGATGCAAACATCGCATTTTTCAAAATAAAGGCATAAAACTATAAAAACGACAAATAAAAAAGTTTATTGAAGTAAAATAATTTTAGAGTTTTCATTCAACAAGTCTACATGATGAATATTATTCATAATCACTAACATATTCACCGAAAATTCGGAGGAAAAAAACAATTGGGATGAGGGGAGGTATAACATAACAGACAAACCGCATTTCCAATAACAACTCACAAAAAATTACAAGAATTTCGAACAGAACTTAACCATCCCTTTTAGTATCAAAAACTGAAACATATAGAATTTTCTCCCAAAATAATGTTCAAACATCGCACCATAAAGGCACAAATATTGCCAGGTTGGTAAAATGATGGGAATATTTTCCAATCAAATCACTATAAAGGTTTAATACCAGACGCTAAATGGCGATAATTATTTCAAAGCTGGCAACTGTATTTGAAGCGATCACATTTCAATTTGCTGATAAATGCTTTTTTTTTTTTTAGAAGTTTATAACAACGATAATGCTAAGGATATGATAAATATGATAAAACAACTAAAACAAATAAGCAAAACTATTCACTATATTTGGCACAATTATAGCTATTTATCGCTTGCAGGATTACCATAGAAGTGTACTGATTCATTTTTTTATATACACAGAAATATGCATTATTTTGAATTCAGATTTGCTTTTTCAGTAAACAATTTGAAAAAAATCTGATTTATAGGTGTGGCAAAGAATCATGTTTGCAGTTCGTGCAAATAATCCGAAGTCTGAGTACTGCCGAGTGAAAAACAACAACTTTTTTTTTTGGTGGACAACTTTTTTGTAGTGCAGACAGAAAATCGTCTGCGATAGAGATAGAGTTTCATTGTCTGCAAAAATGTCGCCGTGTCGCGGCATTTCTGCCACAGAGCTGTGAACTATGTGCCTAGTATTTATGTTTTGAACATGTTAACGCAGTTAGCAAAATGAGAACTTACTGCAAAATAATTGTATCAATTCCATTAAGGCAAAATTTGAGTAAACCAAATAATTTGCGTAATAATTAACAGTAAAATAAGGGTCTCATTTCTTTTTTACCATTAAGCTTTTGTTTTATGTTAATAATACCTGTGTATACTATGCGTATTAG
Organism: Uloborus diversus; assembly: GCF_026930045.1. Classification (NCBI taxonomy): domain Eukaryota; kingdom Metazoa; phylum Arthropoda; class Arachnida; order Araneae; family Uloboridae; genus Uloborus; species Uloborus diversus. Next base: position 14,657,440 of record NC_072736.1, on the reverse strand, counting down.
AGATGAATTCGGGCTAATTTTTGAGAGCCCGGGCTCGCCCGAGCCCGAAAATTTGTAACCGAGCCCGCCAGAGCCCAAGTGATATTGTCTCTAACTAAAATATGAGCCCACTCAAGCCTGAAGAAAATTTTCTTGTATCAAAAACTGAGCCTTCTACAGTCTGACATGATCTCTCTGTTAATGAAAAATGTTACGTCAAATGTTCTTCATTAACAGAAGTTTCTAAATTTTCTTAAAAAGCCCCACTTCAAATGCATTACTGTATGATATATTGCAATAGTAATCGCAAAAAAAAAAAAAAAAAAAAAAAAAAAAAACACTATAAATAATCGTTAATTTATTTTCTGTTTTTTGGGGGGGGGAGGGGGGTTAAATTTGAATTTGATAGAACTGATTTAAAGAATTATTTCATTTTCTCACAGTAGGAAAATCTTTATTTGCTTTGAATTTGCTTGGAGATTGACGATTGAACATCTTTGCTTGAGTCCGAGCCCGCCCGAGCCTGAAACCTATTTTCGGTTCTCGAGCCCGAGCCCGCTTCGGGCCTGGGCTCAGGCTGCCGGGCCCGGGCTGAACCTGTTTCATTTCTAATACATATTAAATTTAAATTAAAATATGCAATATAATTTTTTAACAATATGAAGGAAGGGAAATGAGCAAATATTGATACAATTATGGCCTATCAATATTTCTTGTGAAATGCCACATTAGATCAGATAATTGAGAGTGTACTGTATTAAAACTAGCATTTTTAATTAATTGAAAAAAAAATAGATGAAGAAGAAAACAATAAAAACCTTATAGGCGAAGTCAGCAGGAATAGTTTTGGCTCTGGATATTCTTTTTACTAAATAATCCTTCCAATCTGTATGCTTATCTTCAATGGCTGAAATGAGAAAAGTAAAAATAAATATAGTTACAATCAACTAGAGCAATTCATATCTTACATTTATGGAAATGCATTTTAGAAGAATAATATTGTTATTAACTAGGAAAACTATATTAAATGTTATTACCAGTATTTTTTGAGTTAAAGAGAGAGGGGGATCTGAAACTTTCTGGTTTGAGGGTTTGATTAAAAAAAAAAAAAGATTAACTATACATGAATTAAAACAACTACTTCAAACAAATGGTGCAGATTTCTTTTTTTTAATAAAATTTCCCCAGAACACAAAAGTTTTGTAAAATTTTCCCTCATTATAATTTTATCATATTTGAAAATCAATCTAGCAATATGTGTTCAGTATCCTAGTTGATATCAGATTCAACGATTCTTGTATAACATGAATCCATAAAAATATAAAGGACTGACAGAAAAAAAGACAATAGTTTTGAAACTTTTGTTGCGGCATCATGCTCTGTTACAGGTATTCCATACCGATGATCAGGGGCGGCGATTTTCCAATTAAGGAACCAAAAGTAGAAATTATAAAAAAAGCAGAAAAGTCAAAAATTTTTGGAATATAATTATTTGTTTTACTTTGCATATCTGCTTACAAAACATTTACTGAGCACAAGCAGTAACTTTTAGTTTTATGTATTCATTGTTTAGATATTAGTAAACTAATTGTTTTATTTAACCAAGCCATGCTTAAAATACTCTGCCAGTTCAGTCATTAAATCCGAGGACTGCAGTTTCGTGCTAATTAGCACTCATCTGCCCGGCATAGGAAAGTGACTGAGCTGGAGGTGGAAAGCCTCTTAAGGGAGCCAAAATAGCCAAACTAACTGGTAGCTAATATAAAATTAGCACCTGCCCAGACGAGTGACCGAAATAATGGTTTGGTTCAACTTGAAGATTGAAGGCAAGGCATGGTATTTTTCAGTAAGTTACTGCCCTATAGCCAGGGCCCTAAGGCAGAAATACATAAAATACACTGCCAGTTCAGTCATTAAATCCGAGGGACTGCAGTTTCGTGCTTATTAGGACTCATCAGCCCGGAATAGGAAGTGCCTGAGCTGGAGGTAGAAAGCCTCTTAAGGGAGCCAAGATAGCCAAACAAACTGGTAGCTAATATAAAATTAGCACTGCCCAGACGAGTGACCGAAACAATGGTTTGGTTCAGCTTGAAGATTGAAGGCAAGGCATGGTATTTTCAGTAAAGTTACTGCCCTATGGCCAGGGCTAAGGCAGAAATACATAAAAATACACCGCAAGGTCAATCATTCCATCCGAGGACTAGCAGTTTCATGCTTATTAGCACTCAGTATTATTTACTCGTATATTACTCAGTACTTATTTAGTTCAAGTGCTAATAAGCACGAAACTGCAGTCCCTCGGTTGGAATGGACTGAGCTGGCGCTGTATTTTATACATTTCTGCCTTAGCTCTGGCTATAGGGCGGTAATCTTACTGAAAAAGACATACTTGGTTATTGGAATGTATTACCAAGTATTTCTGACTTCTCAAAATACTTAAGGGGTAAATAATGTAAAGTCTTTATTCATGTCTAAGTGTTTCTTCGGGAAAGTTATTGTGTACATAATTCATCAAAATCTTAAGAAAAACCTTAGTTAAGTTGTTAGATTTACATCACTAACCTCTGATCCGCTCTCAAAACCAGCCCTAACAAAATTTTGCACTTTTTTTTTCTCTTTTTTTTTCTGCTTTAAAAGACCTGTGACCTTTTAGTTGTCTCCCCCCCCCTCCCTCACTTATAAGCCCCAATCCCACTCCTGTTGATGATCCCGAACTAGGGAGAAACTTCAGTCTTTGAATACCATAAGGATCTGTATTTGCTTCTATTTCTGTATAAACCCTGGCTAAGGGGGGTGATTACTTGCAACCTTTACACAATAACTAGTTTGATTTAAAGATATACCTTATCAAAAAACATTCTAATTTTAAAATTTAGTGTAACACCACGTATGAAACTGGAACAGCATATTCTCATTATTTAACATAATGCACACTTCATTCAATTATAAACAAGGTTTGTAAGAGTTTTGGCCAGTGGTGGTTTTAACCATGGATAAAACCGGTTTAAACCGGTCGGGATAAAATCAGTTTTATCCAGTTTTGGCCACTTAGATAATTATCAAATTTTAAATGAAAACCAAATAATAATTTATTAAAAAGAAATGCAAAACAAACCATAAACCAATCATCTTTCATTATTTATGTAAATAGTTTGTTTTACAGTTTGTAGAAATTACAGCATGTTTAGAAGATAAGGTTTACATGAAAAATATGCAGTAACATTAAAAAAATAATAGAGTGAAACATTGTAAGTTGAATAGATAGATTTTCATTCTCACACACAAATGTACAAAGTATTTGGAAGTATTTCAAGCAATTTTGAAGAATAAATGAGAGAAAAAAAAACTTCTTTTTGAAACATATGTAGGAATTTTTTTTAAAACAAACTAAAGGTACATGGGGGGGGGGGGGAACACTTTTGAAAATTAAAAAGCAACACTACTGAAAAGTTACTATATTTATGTTACAGGCTGTTTTGTATTCCTTATGTCTTTTGTTTTAGTTGTGAGCAATTTCAGTAATTAATTTTGAAGAAAGTTGAAATTTGTTCATTACCATTGTTATAATAATGTAAATTACTTCACTAACATTATATTTAATTAACTAAAATTGCTGTGCTTAATTAAAAAAACTTCCAACTAACAGTTTTATTAGTTGCAAAACACACATCTCTCACATACATACAAAGAGAAGTGTATTTTCATGTAATTTAGTTTTGGCCAGTTCTATGGTGGTTAAATCCAGTTTTGGCCGGTTTTAACCGGTTTTAGGCAGTGGCCTGGATAAAATCAGTTTTGTCCGGCCAAAACTACAACCCTGATTATAAATGTGGCATTAAACATTGTAGGGGGGGGGACAGACGAAGTTAGTTTTGAAAGTATTGGGTTGTTCGGAAAGTCATTTCATTTTTTTTGGGGGGAACATGAAAGACAGTTTTCGTATAATGAATAAATATTTTATTAAATTATATATTGGCCATTCTGGTCCAACACCTTTTGCCATCTTTCTGGCAGTAACATAATTCCCCTCTCATAAAAGTTTTGGTCCTTGCTGGCAAAAAACTGGTTCAGGTGGTTTTTGACATCTTCATTTGAGGTAAAGGTTTTGCCATCCAAAAAATTTTGCAGGGACCGGAACAAATAGTAGTTGGAAGGCGCCAGATCTGGAGAATATGGTGGATGTTGCAGTACGTCCCATTCAAGCTGTAAAAGTTTTTGGCGAGTGACCAAACTTGTGTGAGGTCTCGCATTATCCTGGTGGAACACTACACCCTTCCTGTTGATTAATTCGGGCCTCTTCTCTTTAAGTGAATCATTCAATTTGTCCAGCTGATGACAATAGACTTCTGAATTAATCGTTGTATTGTCCGGCAAAAGCTCAAAAAAAATGATTCCTTTGACATCCCACCAAACGGAGAGCATCACCTTTTTTTTGGTGAATGTTGGCTTTTGACACGCTTTGAGCCGGTTCATCTTTTCTGCTCCATGACCTCTTGCGTTTAACATTGTTGTATACAACCCATTTTTCGTCCCCAGTAATAATCCGCTTCAAAAATGGATCATTTTCTTGACGTTTGAGGAGCGAATCACACGCGTCAATGCGACGACACAAATTTCGCTCCGTAAGGACATGGGGCACCCACACATCGAGCTTCGAGGTTAAGCCCATGCCTTTCAAATGGCCATAAACAGTCGAATTCGACAAATTTAATCTCTCACCGATTTCTCGTGTGGTTATTCGCCGATTTGCATCAACTAATGCCTTTATCGCATCTTTGTCGGCTTCGACCGGCCTTCCAGACTGTGGTGCATCTTCGACATCAAAATTGCCGGATCGAAATTTTGCAAACCAGTTCTGGCACTGGCGTACTGTTAACACGCCTTCTCCATACACATCCGTCAATTTTTTTCTCGCTTGGACAGCATTTTTACCTTTTCTGAAGTAAAAAAGTAAAATATGACGAAAATGCTGCTTATTGCTCTCCATATTTAAAAGGGCACCAACCAAAAACTACTGCGTAGAATTAATAGAACTTTTTCACACACAAGCCTTGCAATATCAGCTCTCAAGACATATAATGGTTATGCGGCTTAAGTGTGAAGTTGGTTTTGAAAAAACGTAATTAAGTCCTCTGACGGGAAAAAAAGAAATTACTTTCCGAACAACCCAAAAGTTTTTAAAAAATACGTAATATTTACTGCAAAAGTTAAACAAAAAGGTTATCTAACATTCATACGAAGATTATATGAGAGACTATGAATAAAAATTAAAAAGAAAAAATCCTTTTGGAGGAGTTCTAAATATGTTAACATATAATTTATTAACTAACCTTTTTCAATAATAGTGAGAAAAAAAACATTTACTTTTTGGTGGAACTAAAGGCATGCCATTATCAGCACACCAACCGATAGGATGTATATGAGGCTCTGTACACAAATTTACCCACATGTCCAGGCTATCATCAGAATCAAATCCTTCATATCGGAGGAGACCCATGTAACCTATCACAAAGAATACAAAAATTAATCTATAATTTTATTAATTTGCTTCATATGCTAAATCACAACTTATAAGAAAGAAATAACAACTAGGCAGTTTAAAACATTGCTGATAGTGTAGGGGGAGCTCCTTTCTATCTATCCTTGCTGATATAATTGTCAAAACAAAAGATTCTCAACTATCTCAACTCTCAATCTAATTAGATAAAATAAATTTTCATAAAATCTTCATAAAAAATATTTGGTGAGCCTGGTGAAAATTAGAGCAAAATTTTGCAAATCATGATGGTTTGAATAAACTTCGACACAACTGAATAGAAATATTTGAATGGACAAGTCAAAACAATAAACATACATGTTCTCAATGGAAGATAAAATTGAAGAAGGGTTGAAAATAATCATCGAAACAAAATTATTAAGGTATGGAAGGAAGAATCACATATAAATAAAAATGAATGAGCATTACAAAAGCAGATGCAATCAGATTTTAAAATGCATACAAAAATGGAACTAGCACATAAAAGCCCAATAACAGCTAAAATGCATAAAAGTTATGTCTGATCTGTAAAATTTGCCAAATATACATTAAAAGTAATGATAATGCTCAAAGTTTTAGAAATCTTCAACTTACTCTTAAAACCTGATCAAAATTTAAAATACTTTTCATGCAATTATATGATAATAATATTACTTTATAACAAAGTTAAAAAGAGATCATACCAGTTACTCTGATCACAGTTGCAATCCAATAACAGCATGGATTTGATGGAGAACAAGTTGTGCAATCAGGACTCTTAATCTCCACAAGCACACCGGTAGTTATACTTTCCCACGACCTATGTACAGCTGCCTGACAAATTAAACATACATTAAGAACTTTAGCCTTAAAAATAACTCAATTACTTTAAAATATAAACATTAATCACATGTAATTTACAGAATATTATACAGAATTTTGCTTGTCTTGTTCCTGTGTTTTAATATTTCACTAAGCAAGAGTTAACTATGCAATGGGGAATTTTTCAAAAGCTGTGTTCAAAGTAGACTGAATACCACGTAGTTTCAAAAATGCTATTAAGATTTTGTGAAAATTAGCAGCTTTCCTTTTGTATACCTAACTCGCCACAAGTGAGAAATTAATGTAATTGTTCTATTAGTTTCTTATTGTGATTGTACAGCATCAACTTAACTAATGAGGAAATACAAATAAATTAAAGTTTATGCACTGGTTTCCAAACTAGATGCCGCAGGAAGAGATGAGGGGTACCGCAGAGTGTCAATGGTAACAATAATTTGTATATAAAACTAGACTAGGAACCCGTGAGAAAATTCTAATTCTTGAAAGGGTGCCGCGAATCGATAAATTTTGGGAAAACTGTGTCAAAAGAAGGCACTAGGCAATGGTGTTCAGTAGAGCTCAGGGGTTCAGGGGATCCGTACAACTTAGTCAAGAAAAGAACGTGTCTTGGGAAAGAGAAGTTATTTAGACAGAAAGAAAAGCAAATAATGTTGGGGGGGGGGGGGGATCTCAATCCTACCAAAAAGAAATCTTTAATTTAAAAATGTTTAACAGATGCAGCATATTGTTGCTTAGCAAATTAGGTTTCCCTCGCTTTCTTTCACCCCCCTCCCTCCCAATCCTTTTTTTTCTTCCTAGTCAGTCTGAAAAGAAGGGTCTTCAAAATGTTTCTCTCCTTAACTCCCGTCCATGCAAAAAATTTGAAATAAGTTTTAGCTGTTCGGTTGAAGTAATGATGGAAAAGAATATACTAAGAACGCATTTATTTAGGCATTTTTCGGACATCAATTTTAAAACATTTCTGGAGGTGGGTCCCTGAACCAACACCCTCTCACTAAGGTTACTACCGAAAATAGTCTGCAATGAAGCCTTTAAAATTTCCATTTTGAAAATTTTCAGAGGAAGATCCCTAAAACTGCTCCTTACCTCTAAACATCTCCAAAGTTAATCTGAAATTGCATTTTACCTTTCAGGGGAGGATTCTCAAAGTGTTCCTTTCCGAAGATTGCCTAATGTTGGGAAAAAATCTGAATTGCTTTTGATGAAAAGAATCTTAAAGTAAAATGAAAACAGAAACTAGGTGTTTAAATCCCTACACCTAGTGTCATTGAATATCTCTTTAAAACTTCGTTTTTAGAACTTCAATTTGGAAACATTGGGGGGGGGGGGGGGTGATGGATTTCGCTCTATTTTTTGAAAAGATAAATCGAGGGCAACTTCAAATAGTCCCGTTCATTTCATTACACTAAGTTCAACAAATATAGCCTATAATAACGTTTTTAAGATTTCGATTCCCGAAAATTTTGGCTGAAGGCCACTCTCTCCCAATTTTTTTCCATCCCCTTGCATCACCAGAGAACGTCTAAAACTGCATTCTTTGGACTAAAAATCCAAAAAATTTCCGGGGGAGAACCCCCCGCACCCCCTCCTCCCAATCAGAAGTGAGGCTTTTTTAAGAGTGCTTTCCAAAAACTTTTTTTTGGCTACGCCACTGGGGGACAGTATGAAGTCGTTGCACCACCTTGAAAAAAATGAAAAGTTCAGGGCTCTGTTGCTCCCCCCCCCTCCTGAATTGAAATTACAAAAGAAAAAGGCGGGAGCTAATCTTGTTTGCATGGGCCCCCTCCAAAATAAAAACATATATACGCCACTGTTACCAGAGCAGTAGAATTCACAGATTTTTGCTATCTTAAGTGTCCAAATTAGAGATCAATTTTCTGTCCTAAAATCTTAAGAAACCCAAGATTAAAAACTGGTGAAAAATATTAATTTTTACTGATGGCATTCGCTTAAATCAATTTGGATGCAACTGGATTGACATTTTTGAGTGGGAGTGGCAAGAAGACGAATTTACAAGTCTCATATACTGAAAACAAAAGATAACAAAGGTTGAAAATAATGATCAGAGCAAAACTTTTCTAGTCAAAGGAACATAATCACATAAAATATTAAAACGATCGAGTTTTTTAAAGACAAATGCAATCGGATTTTGAAATGAGCAAAAAATTGAGACTAAGCCAAAAAATCGTAAAAACAAGCTTTAAATGCATAAACTTGTTTATATTCCTTTAAAACTGCCAAATATGCTAAAGGAACTGCAACATTAAATGCAAATTTGCAGTTTTGGCGCAAGTTTGTCCGATTTTGGCGCAGAAAAGCCTATTTGGCGGTCTTTTGGAGCTGTTTGGCACAGGATCGGCGATTGACGCAGTTTGACACAGCTGGCACATCCCAACACTTATAATAATTGACGATTATTTTTAAATTAGAACCTAAAACAAAGGGGACCCCCTCCCCTATTTGCGTTAACAGAACAATCTGCTCGTTATGATTTGTTTTCTTTCTTTTCAGAATGTTTATTTTCAATTTGCGTGATTTCGAAAACTAGATATTTTGTGATGTTAAAGACGACAGATTTTGAAGAACCTTCTGGATTCACACATTCAGATTGGTAAAATTATAAAAATCCTTTAACCGTAAAAACTGACGAACTTTCATAAAAATTACAAAAATCTGCAGGTAATAGGGCCGGATTTGCCTACAAGATAAACAAGCTATAGCTTAGGGCCACTGCTTTGAAGTAGGTCCATAACTCGCAAAAATTTGCATGATTTGTTCCTTAAAAAATGGAAAGTGCTCAAAAAAACTAATTTCATCTTCAAGTGCTAGAAAACCTTGAATATTTGGAAAAGTGTGGCTAGAAACCTTAGATTTTAAATTTCTAACAAATGGTAGGGGGAAAAATGCCAAAATATGTCAAACCTTAACTCCTTGCTACATCGTGCATCAAAAGTGTAAAAATCATGGTTCTTACGCTTGTAACATATTACTTGAAATAAATTTTTGTGACTCATATGTTTCATATCTTGCTATTTATTTAATCCCGAATGCAGTATTTTGGAATTTCTTTTGTATTGATTGCTTTTATCTTGCTTCTACTGCACATTGTTAATCCGTTTAGCCCGGAAAAAATGATACACTACCTCTATTCCTTTTCGTTTTCTGCACTGCTTATAATTTTTAAAAAAAAGGTTGTTGTAATGAGAGAATTCTGTAGTTTATTTTTTCTTTTAAACTTAAAATAGCTGTTTTTTTGTAAAGTTTGAATAATACTGTACAACTGTATAATGTAGTACTTAATTTCAGAGACTGGAAAGTGCAAATGAGGTGCCTTAAATTATTAAATGTTCTAAAATCCTTAAAAAGAATTGGCGCAGTATAACCTTAGGGCCTCTTGTGCCAAAACACCCGATCTAACCAACCAAATCTTGAAAATAATTAGACAAGTCTTTGAAACTCCTAAGCAAAGTGTGCTTCGATTTTATTTCTTATCAAGTGTATAAATTATGAATTGTTCTAATAAGTAGTAAGTTACTCTCATGTTACATATTTTCTAAACCTGTACAACATTTCTTTTAAAGTATTAACTTACATCACAAAGCACATTTAAATCATAAAACTTTAAAAAAAAAAAAAAAAATGTCTTTTTTTCCCCGACATTTTTGTCTCTCCAATTAACCCTTATAAGGCTTCAAAATGAAGAATTTTATATCCATTTTACAAAATTTCCTCCGAGGGAGAAACCCCCGGACCCCCTAAAATTGGAGATATTCTTTATCTCACTTAAAAGGGAGCCCTGCGTCACTCTCTTGATACCAGTCACCTCTCTTAAGGTCATTTCAAAAAGGACAGTATGAAAACACACATTAATGAAAACGATACACAACAAAAAAAGAGTAAAAGCATGGCCTTATGCATCGCAGGAAAACAGACCAAAAACATGGGTGAGGGGGGCAATTTAAAATGCTGCTTAAAAAAATCCTGCCCCCCCCCCCCCCCAGGAACTCACTCCTAAATCCGCCTATGTTAACAACTAATCCTAAAAGCACTCTTAAGCTGAAAATATTCAACAATTACTTAGTGTTGTTCAGATATAATCAGTGTCTTGAGGCATCAGTCAAAAAGTCAAGAAAGAGAGCTCAGGGCATCCTGTTCCAAAATCAGCGTAATATATATAGTATACAAGGGTCTGGCCAGAGGAAATTTAGGTCCTTTTAAGGACCCTTTACAAAAATCTAATTAGTTAAAAAGGACCCTTCACAAAGTTCTAATTAGTTAAAAAGGACCCTTCACAAAATTCTAATTAGTTAAAAAGGACCCTTCACAAAATTCTAATTAGTTAAAAAGGACCCTTCAAAAAATTCTGATTAGCCAAAAGAACCCTTCACAAAATTTTGATTGAACTAATTTGTTAATAAATGAGTACGCAAACCAGAAATCTAATCTATATTGATGAATAAGTTTTGGTTAAACATTTTGAAATTTCACAAAAAGAATTGATTTTTCTCAATTTTTTTTTTTAATTCACAAAAATAGGACCCTGTAAAAAATCCTAGACAGACCCCTGGTATAGGACTCCAAATCTGAAATGCTATGGACCGCAACTTTTCTGGATTTCAGAATTTTCTGAATTTTGGATTCTGACTCAAAGAATAGTAAAAACTCTCCAGTCGTGCGGCATTTGTCACATTTTTTGGGGGGTTCGCTAATGTTGCACTAAATTTCTTTTATTTTTTGATCAATCTGAATGAGAGTATACTTCATAATGCTAAAACAAAAGTAGGAGACAATTTGCAGGGATGAAAAGTTCGAAGATGTTTTTTATTATTATGCCATGTACCCATCAATACAATTAATAAATCATCTTTTATGAAAGTTAACTTTGTACTACTTATGAGAAGAAAAAAAGAAGTATCGTTAACCAAAAGTGGATGTTAAAAGATGACTACTCAATTACAGTAAAATGCTTATTTAAGCATAACACATAGCAGCAAAAAATCTTTTTAAAAAAAGGCTCAACTGAAAGTAAAATTTTCAACAGGCAATTACCAAACGTGTACAATTTTAAGCTTTTAAAATGGAAAAAAAAGTTAAAAAAAAAAGATTTTTTTTTCAAATAAAAAAATAACAATAAATAATCCAGGTCTTCAGGATTTCGGGATTCTGTAATCAAGTTCTCAGAATGCGCCTCTCTTAAGCATATAGGAATTATTAAACGAAAACATACTGCTCTCATCATCAAGAATATTTGTCACAAGATGACAGTCAAGGTGAAAGAATAATATCACAAAATTTAGCAGAGTGCATGAATAGCAAATGAAGTGGGGCATGTGATCTTTCCTTCGATCTGACCCTGTTTCAATCCTAGTTCTAGCTTAGTGCTGGTTCTCTGAATGAATTTAGGCACCAATGGGAAATTTAGTTTAAAAAACAACTTACATGTTTGAAGCAGGAAACAGGAGCCGCATAAAAGTTTGGTCTCTTGAGAAATGATTGCCATTCAAATGAACCTTGAAAGTAAAAAAATATTTCAGATAAACAATAGAATTCATATAGAAAAATGATTGTTTAATTTTAAAATCAGACTTAAACCTTTTAAGTACGTTTGATTAAATTAAGTACAGTTGTAATGATCCTATTTTGCTCCAGAAGAGTTTTTAGGTGTACTCAAGTGCGGATCAGCGTAAGCCACATCACACACTAAGGTACCCTGTTTGTAGTTGGATGGGGCTTGGAAAACAGCTCTGAGTTTTTGATCCAAACCAGAAGCTAAGCGATCCCTGGTCCAGCATCCCCCAGAAGTATTGATTCTCTTGGAAGACTTTGTGGCCACCACATATTTAACGTACCCCAATCACCATTAACTAACACGGAAAATCATTAATTGACTGGGATTGAACCCGGGACCTTTTGACTACGAGTACGATGCCCTACCAATCAGGCCACCACGGCCCAGCCTAAGCAACGGCAGTGAAAGCAGCTCACCAGGAAGATAGACCCTCCTGGTCAGGTCCCTCATTTCAAAGTTTTCCAGCAAAAGTTATAAACTCAATAAACTTAAAAGGAGGGGAAAACACCGAAATACATAATTTCATTATGTTTAAAAAATCCACTAGGGAGGGGGGGGGGGTCATTTGACCTCCCTGCCCAATTGTCCAAATGATGTGCTTCAGCCCTTGGCTCTACTCATATTTCTTTCTATTTGACGGTATGAAACAGAAGAAACACTCCTAAAGAGTTGTATAGTTATACAAAATTAAGAAATAATAACTATTAAATCCATTTAAAATGAATTATATGTAAAGGAGTGGCATGAAGGCCACTAAAATTTATGCTGAGGATCACAAGTTGAGTTTTAATGTATCAAAGTCAGTCACCGGCTTCTTCACAACAAACTGGCAGCTATAAAAACTATCAGCCCAAAATTATGATGGAGGGAAAATCCCTACATTACTAAAAACACCCTAAGTATCTGGGTTACACTCTTGATCCAGAGATTCTGAGCAACAAACATATTGACTCCCTGGTAAAAAAAGGCGGGAAGAGACTGGACCTATTGAAGTATATTACCGGTAGGGATTGGGGTGCAGATTCTAACACTCTCAAATTAACCTACAGGTCCTTAATTAGACCTATTTTGGAATATGGTACTCAAGTTTATTTCAGCGCATCTCCTACTAATCTGGATAAACTTGAACGAGTTCAGTTGAGCGCTGCTCGAATTATCACTTATGAGACATAGCTGTCCCACGGAGCTAGTTTTAATCGAAAGCGATATTCAGCCTCTAAGACTGAGAAGAAGCATGGTACTTGCAAAATACTTCCACAAGCTTTACAAGTTATGATGATTTAAACTGCACAGCTGCATATTTTTGTAACTGAACAATAGGCAGAGACTTAAGAGAGATAGCCCTTTCTCTCATATTCATTCAATGAACCTTTTGAACCAGGATGTTGAAGGGCACTCCTTAAAGTCAATCATTAATCCCTTGGAGGGATTACCTAGAGTCCACTTTAGACCTGAACTTGGAATGCATGTTAATAAAAACAAAGACTTGCCTGAATATCTACGCCAACTTGCTCTTGAGATCATCAATGAAATTCCAGCCTCTGCTATTCAAATTTATACTGATGGCAGCAGAAATGAACGAAATTCTTGTGGTAGCGGCATCCTGATAAAGGCTCCTGATTTTACAAATAAAATTAGGATTAGGAATCCTGATTTCTGCTCTGTAATCAGATTGGAGCTAATTGCTATTCATGTGGTTCTTACAGCCATCATTCCTGTAACTTCTTCTACAGACATTTAGATTATCAGATAGCTGCAGTGCCATCCAGCACTTAAGTAACTGGTCAGGAGTTGGTGATGAGACCTCTGTCTCAATCCTTTCTTCTCTTAAAGAGCTTACCCAACGGCATGAGATATTCTTTCAATTGGATCCCATCTCATATTGATATATATGGCAATGAAATTGCAGATACTTTGGCCAAAGAAAGTGCCTCTGAACAGGGCCGGATTTGGAAGTGTGGAGGCCCCGGGGCAACGAAGGAGTGGAGGCCCCTAATCAGGGTTCGAAAAGATCGTTATATTTTTGAAAATATCCGATACTTTGATATATATCTGAATATTTTGATATATATGTATATATCCGATATTTTCGACCCATGAAAGTTAGGATATTTTGTAAAAATTTTACTGTGGGGGGCCCCTTTGTTGTGGAGGCCCCGGGGCAGTAGCCCCGCCTGCCCTCCCCTAAATCGGGCCCTGACTCTGAAGTGCCAGTGACAAGTAGTACTTCACAGAGATCTGCTCCAAAATAAAAAACTCAAATCAGCACCTGTGGAAGACCCCTCCAACTCAGTCATGGTATAGTAGGCAGGCTTCGGTGGTGCTTTTAACATCAAGGTGGGTAGAGCTACCCAGTCTGCTATTAGTAGATTTGCAAGCGGTCATATCAAGAGCCTTTCTTTTGATAAGGGGGCAAAAATTATATTTGATGTGTCCCAAATGCAACTTACAACAGGCCTCTTTAGAACATCTGTTGAACTGCGCGGGCCTTATCAGGGAGGACATTTATTCTAATCCTCTTCTGGTGTTTGACTTTTTGAAGGTTTTTGGACTCGTGGACCTGGTAAAGCCTAGCGGGTAGATCAGGAGGAATAAGACAACAACAACAAAAATTGAATTATTAGCCTGGTTCAAAGTTATCTTGCCATTTGGGTTAACTTTGAGCATGTCAGAAATGGGGTACAAAATAAGGTGTAAAAAATAAAACTAACAACAATTCTGCAACCTTAATGACAATTTTACTCTCAAAAGGTTCCAATGCCCAGTTCATTGTTCATAACTATCCATAATTTTGATTTGATTCCATAAATTTAAGAACTTTTCAAAAACTATTGGATGTTTTATGTTGTAAGTAAAAAGATTTCCACTACCCCTCTCATAACTGAGCTCCAATTTTTTTACTGATAGCAGAAGTTTCAGGAAGAAAAAAAGAATCCTACAGTCATACCTATTGTCCTCTGAGTCATGGGGGCAATAGAACCCAAGGAACATTATATTTAGTTTCCTCAAAGAACATTCAAATTTTTAAAAATCGGAGCCTTTCAGGTCCACGGAAGAATTTCATGTATGTGAACATCGAAAAAATTAGATAATCCGGTTTGTGTAACATCCGTGGCTCATCTATTTAAAGCTGACTATGGAGTTTAGAGAAAGAGATTTTAAAAGTAGGGAAACGGAAACCCATAAATCTCAAACATATACCTTTTTAAAAAAAATCGCATTTTACTGCATAATAAGATAAAGCAAATGTAAAACAAGTTTTAAGCAAATGATTTCGATTTTGTTTCTTATTACAATACATAATAAACGATTTAATAAAACACATCTACCTTCACTTGATTTACCCATTTGATATCGATTTACTAAAACTAATTAAAAGCAGAGCACAATTTTTTTTTTTAATGAGTCTTAAGCAAAAAGTAGATGGAAGAATCCAAACATTAAAATGAAAATATAATGCCTAAGCCCTGTGAGAAAATGAAAGTAAACACATTTGACAACTGCCAACTTTACTTTTATTAAGTTTAAAAGTAATTCTATTTACAATTTCAAAGGTATTTATGCGACAAAAGCTAGCTAAAATGTGGTCCTTTTGCTAATAAAATTTTCCTTTATGTTTCATAAAGTCATTTAAACAAGATATTTAAAATTTCTTACGACGGATAAGTTTTGAACAAGCAAGTGTACTCTTCAACTCGCTTTCGGCCGATTATTTTTCAATTTTCATGTTTTTTTTATTTTTTTTGAAAATTTTATCTTCATTGTCATGTTTATAGTACCTAAAGAATTTAATTACTCATTTTATTTATAGTTTTTTGTTAACAAAACATGTTGTTGACAATAAATCATAAATGAGCTTTTTCAACCTTAATTTCTGTATAGCTGCTTTAAACGTTCAAAATTTCGCTTCCCTTTGTACTCGATATCACAACAATTAAAATTCGATTCATTCGCGTTTACAAATCAAACGCTACATGAAAATATTTACATGTTATCGAAATGCTTCATTATTATTGAAACGGGCTACCGTCGTTCCTAGAACTATTGTAATATACCTTTTTTCTAGAACTGTAAGTTTTGTTCAAATATTGCACTTCAAATGTTTTTAGCAATGATAAGCCAGTTATATTGTGTTTTGTCGTAGTGTCTTAAATCTATGGTATTTTAGTGCATAATATGTTAAACTTGCCCAATGCTCGAGCTACAACTATTTGAGATAAATGTAAAATCAATGTTTTAAACACTGCACATCTGCATATTTATAATTTTTATAAGGGGCTGTCCATAATACTAATTGTTCATTTGTAGCTACTGGAGGTATACTTTCTTCTAGAAGAAGTGAAAAATTTTCTGAATAGACAAACTTGAAATTGTGTAAAATATACATCGAATTATGAATAATGGTTTATTTCTTGAGCTGGTTTGTGATAATTATTCTGAGAAAACCAACAAAATCATTAATTTTTTATAAACACTGACCTTCTGAAAAAGATTAACCCACATACAGTTGCAGAATATGTACGATATGGCAGTAAATTAAATAGTAATGGCAAAAATAGTCATGCTACGGGCTCTACATAATTGTCCAAAATACTGTGAACTGACCCTTTTACACTTCCACCCCAAGTTTTACATGTTTTAAAATCCGATTGCATCCGTCTTTGTAAAACTCCTCTACTTTAGTTTACAACGCAATTATATCACTTAGACATTCCTAATTTAGTATTTATCATTATAATCAATGTTTTTTATATTTTCTATCATGGTAGCAGCCAACAAGTTCTCACAAAAAATTGCTAATGGCCCAGTCTGAGCCATGTCACCCCTCCCTTCTTCTGATACCTGAGTATGCATAAATTTCAAACTTTCAGTTTTCACAAAAAAAAAAAAAAAAAAAAAAAAAACAGACCTTGTTAAAAAAAAAAAAAAAATCTTGAACAGATCCCCTGGATTTAGTTCTAGAAACTGAATTTTAGACTTCCCTTGGTTACTTCAAAGGAAAGTTCAAGGGACTAAACCCTAGATTTTTTTTTTTTACATTCTAGTCTTAAAAAATGCATATTTACAAATCTTTCCTAATGAAAGAGTGATGGCTGACAGGGTTATCTTCCTAACAAAGTTTTGAAATTAGTCTTAATAATATAAACTTAAAACTAAAGCCATCTTTGAAGTTAGGGGAAAAAAAAGTGTGTTTGGGGGAAGGAGGGTTTCACCTGTGGAAAATTTTCAAAACTTAAGTCTTAAAATTGTATTTTTAAGCTGTTAGTGATTTTAGTGTTTAGGTGATCTAGCAATATTTTGAAGTTAAAAGAAGCGTTAAAGCTGTCTTTGATGTTGAAAAAAAGTGGGATGTTCACCCCTCTCCTCTTTTTTCCAGTTGCTGCCACTTATTACCCAGTAAACAAACACCAAACTTGCTCTTTATGTGTTGTGTTTTGAAATCTGCTAAATTTTCTGGATTTTTTTTTTTTAATGAGAGTCTAACAATCTTTTTCCTTTTTCTTTCCTTACAGGGCTAAAGTTTGAAATTTGACAATAGAAATAGATTCAAAAATGTTAAGGTAAGGTTGCAGAGATATTTGTATAATGCCAAATTTTATAGTTTTGAAGGAAAAAAGTTCTAAGTACTTTTTTGTAACTCTTAATTTATAGTACTTCATATTTCCTGGATTATTTTATTTATGGTTTTAGTATGTTACATATATATTTTTCCAACACCTAGAGTAAATGATTTTTCAAATCAATTTTTTGTTCAGCTCTAGATTATCAACACCTCGCTATGAGAAACTGAACAAAGAAGTTCAGAAAGTGCCCGGTGAATGGAAGAAGAAAGTGAAATCGGAATATATGAAATTAAGACAACTGAAGAGATTTAGAAGAAATGATGAAATCAAAGTATGTTGTTTAAGTTTTGAAATAAAAAAAAATTGAAAGTTCGGATTTTTTTTCTTTTGAATTTAAGAAAAAAAGTTTTGGGTCATCCAAATTAATTTTGGGATTCCAAAATCAGGCTTTCATGCCATATTACTTGAAATTTTAGAAACTATATTTTTGAGCATTTCTAATGAAGAATATTTCTGCTTTTGTTTATTGTATGTAACCCTTAAAAAAATTTTTTGCCACCTAATACTTGACAATTTTTGTCAGACTCAATTTATAATCAAAGATAAAATGTAAAGCATTTTCAAGAAGTTGTTTATTTTCGAAGATTTCGTTTATGAAGATAATTTGCTTGTTTATGAATGTATTTTGTATAAATACTAGGGGGCTCTGCCCCCTGCTCACTAACGCTCACCAACCCCCGAAGATTGCTTCGCAATCTTATTTGATTCACAAAAATTTAAATCATCAGTTAGAAAGAAACAGGTTAAAAACGCATTATGAACTAGCTCCCTTTGGAACAAAAAGCACCCCTTCCCTGGGTTTCAAAATAATTTGTACCAACTTGCAGAGCCATAAGGGCTAGGAGGCTCCTGAGCATTACAAAACAGCAGCTGTGTACTTTTGAAAAGTTGCTTTCACATTCGTGATCTGTAGTAATATGTTTTGGGCGATTCTCAAGAAAATGTCCCATGCATAACACTAAGTTTTTTATTTTACCAACTAACCAAAGTATTCAAAAAATAATGCTGTTGGAGAATAATACATCTTTAATATACTATCAAAGTATAACAGTTAATCCCATATTTAATTAAGAGTTACTTGAATAAAATAAAAAACTTAGCGTTACGCACAGGACATTTTTTTGAGAATCGCCCTTTTGCTCTCAATTCCTTCACTTTTTACTGACAGGTTTAATGAAGAAAGTAATGCCTAAATTTTTGCTAAGCCTAAAAAAGTGCAAGCTGAAAATGCAAATAACTCCCGCTGTATTTAAGATAGAGCATTAAACAAATTGCGTAGAATGAGGAAAATTCTACCCTTTCCAATGATGTATAATATTAATATGTGTAAGCAATTTTTCACCCCTTTAAATAGGCAATAATAAGAAACTTTAGCTTAAAAATTTAATTACAAAAAACTAATTCTAATTTCAAAAAACAAAACCCCAGGTGCAAACCACCGGGACTCGGAAGTAATTTTGTACAAAATTTCAAAACTGTAGGTGCTATGGGATTTCCTGGGTGCAGATCTGCCAGACTTCTTTTCAAACTTTTCTTTGACCTTACTTTTTTTAAATTTAAAGAGATAATTTCAATAAGGTAGTTGTTTATGCTAAGAAAAATTTATTTGCAGCATTCTTAAATTTACTTATAAACTGCTATAATTTTAATATTTTCTCTTGTGTTTAAATTTATCAATTTCATGTTGTTATTAATATTTCTACCAGTGATATTCTTTGAATAAAGTCATTTTTAAAATTTTTCAGTCTGCTTACTTGGCAAACAGGAGATACATATCAGAAAAAGTTGTTCTTATGGAAAACTATTATCAAGAAACAAATGCTATTTCCATGTTCCCTACCGATTTGCCAGATCATCACCCTGTTATGAAAAAGGTAAATGTTCAAAAAATATTGCTTTATATATGTCATCTTAACTCTGCAACCTAAAGAAAAAAGAAGGAAAACAAGTTAAAACGTGTTCAAATCATAAAAGATATGGAAAGTGGAAAATTGAAAAATTCATACCTGTGCAACTTAAGGAATGATGTAAAAAAAATGAATAACAGCTTTGCTATTGAGGTTTGTTAGTTTAGTTACTTGCAAAGCCAATTGCTATCGTATATGCATTTATTTTTCTTAAAAACGTAATTTTAAAATTAATCTTGAAAAATGTACTGAAGGATATGTTTAATAAAAGGTTAAAATATTTTTTGTTTAAACGACTATTGCTCTTTCATTGTTGAGAATTGGCAAAAAACACATATCAGATGAAAAATTTGATTATAGACGAGGATTTGGAATTTGATCACATATTTGGTCAATCACTATTATGAATTGATGGGTTTTTAAGTTTTAAGCTTTGAGTTCCTTTCTTTCTAAAAAGTAGATAGTGTCATGATTCAATTTTAGAGAAATGCAAATATAGCCTGTATGACAATAAAAGCTTTTTTTTTTTTTTGCATGCTTGTGTAGCATTTTATAAAAAAACACTTTCACTTTTTTTGTATTATTTTGCATCCTTTGTGCAGAAATATTCAAAATTCAAATATTTTTAATGCTGAAAAATTTTGCTTTCATTTAAGGGTTTTCATGAGTTTTCTTTTTGTGTGTGTGTTTGTGACTTGTGTGTTATTTATATTTCCTGCATTTTTTACAGGAGGAAAAATTATTACTTGTGTGGCATCAGTTTTGTATTTTCATCATGATATTATTTATTCTAGTGTGAAGTCAAGCAACCTGATAGTGTTATTCAATCAACTCCTCTACGTGTTATGTATGCTGTGACTCCCATTCCTACCATGTATACCTGGGCACCAATTCAGCAAAATTTTATGGTAATAATTCATATAGATATTTTCTACAAAGTATTTAGACTTGTCTTTTTTGGTTATCAGAATGAATCAATCAATAGTGGTTTGTTACATAAGTTATTAAGAACAGTTTATTTTACTATTTGTATAATTATACTTATATTTAACATGGAGACAGTCTTGTTAGTTGGATTATAGATATTTTATGCGCATGAGTGTTATGTAGCATTTTTTGTAATTAACTCTAGTTTAGGTTCCCCCAAATCGAGGAAAACTTGGAATTGTCGGGAAATTTCGTTTTAATCAAGAGTCGGAGGGGGGGGGAACCAATAGTTTAGTTAAAAATCTATAAAAATTTGCAAGCGGACCAGAAAAACATCTTTTGCTTCACAAACTGTTGTAATACTTTGGCTGTCCTGCCGTGGGAAAGTAACGGGCAGTATGTGCCGAAATCAGTTTTTGAGACGTGAAGAAATGTGTTTTGGACTCCTTGCTAGCAATAGTGAAATGTTGGAATTTTACGTTTCTTCCTTACTTTACTTTCAGCGGAAACCAAATAAGCAGACTTCTAACTATAAAGTTTAAGTACAATAGATGACAAAAATGCAAAAAAGAAAAGTTTGCAGATACTGCCCTTTACCTTCCCACAGCAGTATTATACTCGTGTGAATTAACACAAAATGGGTTCTTAAAAAGGACTTTATAATTTAAAATGGACAGACTAAAAAAATCCTTCACATTAATATTTTTTGAAGCATTAAAAGACGATTACTTAAGTTTTGAAACAAAAATGCTTAATAGATTGTTTTTGTATGCAAGGAAATCAAAAATTTTAATTCATTAAAAAAAGCAGCAAATTTAAAAATTGAGGCTGAAATTTTGTGGAAATTTATCTAGAAGACCTGGAAAATTCAAGAAGTTCAATTTCTGAAAGAGAGTGGGAATTCTGCTTGGTGTGATGAAAAGGAAGTGAAATAAGGTGATTGAACTAAAAAAGAGATGTATGAAGTTAAACTTACTCAGCACGAGTAAATCCCAGCTACAACAACTTGTGCAACTAATATATTGCAATTTTATAATAAGGCTACCAGTAGTGCTCAGTGCAATAAATAATCTGGTAGTTATTTGCAGTTTGAGACTAAAAATTTTAAGTTGATGCCTAAAATTCCAAATCTAGATGCCAAATGTGATGGCTAAAGTTTTGAATTGCATTGAAACTTCTTCATTTCTGACCAGAGGCATGCACAGCAATTTTGGGGCCATTCACAAAAAAGGCAGTGAGAAGCAAAGGGATGTAAGTGCCAAAATTAAAATTTGGAGATAAATGGTAGGTGAACCTATCCTCTGTCTTGGGAGCAAGTGATGGAACTAGTAATCCTGGTGGGTGCTGTTATACAGCATGATTTAGAAAAACTTATCAATGGGAGCCTACCTAGGACCTTATCTTTAAACATGTTTTACTCAAAACTTGAAACTGTTCACTTACATACCTTTGCTTCTATTTATTTTGTTGAAATTTGTAGTAGCAAATGTAAATTGCTGTGCCATTTAAATGGTTTAAGTAGAACAGTTCATCCCTCTTTAAATTGGTACACACATATGCACATTTTGCTAAATTTTAAGAATTTGTGTGGATAAAAATTAATTTGTGATTCAATAATTCAAAAATCGTGGTGTTGTATACATTAAAATTTCAAAAATGGAGTATTCTGGAGATAATTTGTAATTATCGAGCTCGCCACTTTCCAGTTGACAAGTTGGTTGGTTTATTCCATTTTTGCAAGAAGAAAAGTGACTTGCCACATTTGTACCCTAAACCAAGGGTTACCTAACTTTTTTATTTAAGGACCATATTGCAAATTTTTGGAAGTGAGATAGGCCAAAAGGCCAACTACATTTCAGTTCAGATGGTCTAGTTAGTGCAAATCCCCTCCTCTCGTGCACTTACCTTTTTTTCTTTTTTTTTTTTTAAATTAAGCTCTCAATTGTGGTTTTTGAAACTTTCTGGTTTTAGTTTCCTTTAAAAATGCTTAAAAAGAAAAAAAAAAGACATGCAAATAGAAAAAGTTTTTTTTTTTTTTTAGTTTGTAAGCTTCCTGCAGGGCAGAGGAAATCTATTTGGATGTGACCTGCCAGTCAAAGATTGGAGACCCTTGCCCTAAACTATCCACCTTAACTTTTAAAAGGCTAATGGATTTTAATTTTCGAAGAAAAAAAGAGTTAAATATCTCTTAGCCTAATCATTAAAAGTTGTCCTTGGGGCATTGGTGAGAGTGAGCTCATCTGCCATTCATAATCTGGAATAAATGAATAAAAGATGCAGCTGTGAATACAATTTAGCTCCTGTAACAAATGACTCTTTCTTACTCAGGTTGAAGATGAAACTGTATTGCACAACATTCCATACATGGGTGATGAAGTGCTGGATCAAGATGGATCATTCATTGAGGAGTTGTTGAAGAATTATGATGGAAAGGTTCATGGTGACAGGGAGTGTGGGTTCATAAATGACGATATCTTTGTTGATTTAGTTCAGACGTTGTCCAGCCAGGTGGATTCGAAAGCCATAAAAATTGACACAGAGGAGAATAGTGAAAAGAATTCTCCAAAGACCAACAAGAAATGTGGGCGTACCTATCCTCCTAACTCGCCAGCTGCTGCTCACCATGGTATTTACTTCTCTGTATTTAGTATGGATTTTATTGTTCCTTTATATCTGTTTTTGCTTATAATTTAAAGTTAAATGAATGTTGTTTCAAGTGGGCTTGCTAGACATCCCGGTTTTCAGACAAAATCCTGGTGTCAAAATCCAGTTTACTTCAGGTCCTGGAGAAAGATAAATTTGATTAGATGACCAAAAAAGTCTAAAAATAATTATTTATGAAGGATTATTTTAGATTATTACTTCGTCATTTGAAACATAGACTTGTAAAATTAATATTGAATCAGCTTGTGAAAATTTTTACAACATCATTAAAACCAAAAAAATGTCTTTTTAAAAAAAGTCTTAGCGAATGAAAAATACGTGTAAATATTGTTCAAGTTTTGATTAATCATTCAAAGTATTTCTTCTTACTAAAGCCACTAATAAATATTTACATGCAAGAAATAAAATGTTTAATCTATCTGCTTGTGGGATTTATTATTACCCCGGGTTTAGGCCTATAATTAGGATTTATTCATAGCATTGAGAATGAACTAACCTCTAAAACACGCCTAAAACTAGTCAGGGGTATGTTTCCTTCAGGGGTGTTTGTGATCCGAAACTTACAAAAAGTTCGGACTGACAACCCATTCTGAAGCTGAAAAATTACAGGATGGTGCAGATAAGCTGGGTGGGTTTCTTAAATCCACCAAATCATCAATTTTGAAGATATCTGGGTAAAAAAAAATTTAATGTGCCAGTCACAATGGAAATTTATTGAGGAAAACAAATTTTGTTAATTATGAAAGATTATGTCTATTTAAAGTCTTCCTTCCAAAATTATTTTGTTTTTACAAAATTGTTTGATTTTCCACAAAAAACGGACCCTGTGAAAAACCCTGGACAGACCCCTGAGTTGTGTCATGCAATGTAGTTTTTGAGTTAACAAATTAAAAAAGATTATTGGTAAAAGCAACTTCACAGATTCAAAATGCAACAACTATTCCTCTGAGGAGACTATTTAGGTGACTATTTTTTAAATTTCAGGCTACTAAAAGAACTATTTTCAAGTAAAATTTTGATGGCAAGCCTACATAAATCTTGACTTGTATTCATTAGCATTCTAGAATTAGCAAAATGTCTGAAATTAGTGAGCGGTCGTAAGTAGCATGATAAGTAAATCTTATCACGCTACTTCAACCTAAGCAATTTTTCTTTCTTCAAAACGTTTTCTTATGTTTGGTGCAACATGCATATATAATCCTTTTACATATTTTCTCAATCAAATAAAAGCAAGATCAAGTGTTATTTTTGATGTTGTTACGACAAAAGCATTCAGTGCTTTGGTTATACGAATGATACAAAGGCATTAGATGCTTTTGCGGTATGTTCTTAGCTCACATGTTCTAGATTACAAAAGGGACTCCTTGTAATCCTAAAACACATGTATGCAATAAGTTGCAATATTTGTGCTTTGTTAACTTTTGTTTCTCCAAAATAGCTTTATTTCTTTTTCCGGTTTTCAAAAAGTGCACTGATCATGAATTGTTAGAGAACTGATGAAAGTATTTTTTTTCCTTTCCAGATAAACCCCCTATTCCTGAGCAGTATGACATAATTTTTGCAGCTATTTCAGCTGTATTTCCTGACAAAGGTGCACCTGAACAATTAAAGCAAAGGTTAGTTTCTTTTTTTCATTGTTACCAAAAATAACGGTACTTTTCCGTTCAAGGTTTCTCACTTGGTTTGGCAACCTGTTTACTTTCTACCTTGCTGACAATAGAAACATTGCTCAAAGCATTTGGCGATATCTACAACTAAATGTCAACCCTAGTATTGCTAAATTAAAGTTATTGAATGTTGCCAATTACAAAGTGTTTAGATTGCAGTAGCAATAAATAAATTAAAATCGCCAAAAAAAAATATAAATAAATAAATAAATAAAATAAAAAAATGCTCCGAGTGGCATAGCTTTAACTGCAAAAATACAATAATATGCTATGAAAGTTGTACTCTACTATCAGAGAACTGATTAACTGGTGACTCGGACTGTACTTTTGCCTCCTTTAAAAGGGGACACAAAAGTTGGACAACATGTTGACCAAACATTTAGAATTTTCTGAGTTAGTTTCAATTCAACATTTAGTGTTTTAGATTTTGACTTCTCCATATCAACCAGAGGTTGCTATTACACTAGTCAACACCAGAAATACATCCGGCTCGAAAATAGCTATTTCCAAAGTATTTTGCCTCGCTAAACACGAAAATCACCATAAAGATTTAAGATAAGCTCTAGTTTTCAAGATGCAGGACCCACTTGGATAGTGAATTCTCACTAATGCTCTTTTTTCCTGGCAGATAGAGACACCCCCATGAGACTGACTGTCCTCTAAACTTCAACCCTAGGTTGGAATAGAAAATCTCACTGCATGAAAGCTGAAATGTACTACAAGAAATTTCAATTGTGGGAAGAGAAATGCCCAAAATGAGCCAAATTTTGGAGTTTTAGGTAGATCCACCCATTTCTGCTCCCACCCATGCTCGTTCTGCTGGGAATAATGAAGAATTTCATGAAAGCTGTGAACAAAGACAATTTCCCAATACCTTAGAGGGAAATTTCCAAGATATATTGAAGCTAAGGTTAAGGGGAGAATTTTTAACTGCCCTTCAAATACGCGCAATTCAAATCCGTGTTTCTGAAAGAAAAAAAAAATACGAGGGCAGAAAGAAAACACACTGGAAGCCTTTATGGGTATAGTACAAGTATTTCTAAGCTATAGAGACGAGAACTAAAAATAGATGGTCAAACAATCCCTGCGGATATTCTGTGACCATTGATGATGGTGATTCTGAAACTCTATTGTACTTATTGTACACTTCTTTCAGGATATTTTATTTAAAAAATAAAGCTATGAGCAGTGGGCATAAGGAAATGTTTCACTAATATATATTTACAATGGAATGCAGATATCAGGGTGATTGAACTGAGTTAATGCTCACCAAATGCTGCTGAACTATTACAAGAGACGGTCCTTCTTTGACATACAAAAGCAATCGAAATTGAAGCGTTTACAGCAATAGGCCAAAAGCAACAACTGCTTTCCAAAAAATAAGATTGTTTATTAAAACAGTACAAATTTAATAACATTTATTACGCAGGATTTTTTTCCCCCTTTTTAACATTACCTTTAAATCAATGTGTGGTTGCTGTGTATCTTTCTCCAGTGGGCTTTTATGCATCTTGAAAACAAGAGCTAATAAAAAAAAATCTAATACCATATTTGTTTTTCTCGACCCAAAATAAGTAGGAATTGACTATTTAAAACCATGATGCAGATAAAAAGTTCTTTTTTGTTGACTAGTTTTATTGGCACCCAAGTTAATTTATAGTTTTTTTTTTTTTTTTTTTTTGTCAGGTACCGTGAATTGGTTGATAAAAAAGAACCAATTATTTCTCTTCCTGAATGTACACCTAATATGGATGGACCTGGTGCCCAGTCTGTGGCTAGGGAACAAAGCATGCACTCTTTTCATACATTGTTCTGCAGAAGATGCTTCAAATACGATTGTTTTCTTCATCGTGAGTATTGATTTTTGAGTTTTGATCATTTGAAAGTTTTTGTTGAAAAGGTATAAGTCAACTTACAAATATTGTTGATTTTTAAAAAAAAGTGATTCATTTGCTTTGTTGTTACCTTTAAGCAATTTTTACAACTAATGCAGAGATGAGTATTCATCCTTTTGGCTTCTATCTTTAATTTTGTGAGTTAGAATCATCAATTGGTTAAAATTTTATTTTAAATTTTCTGATTTTTTTTTTTTTTTTTTTTTTTTTTTTTGAAATTTGTAATGAATATTGAAATATAAAAGGTATTTGTCATGCTTGTGATTTTTCTGCTAATTTGCAGCAATCAGAGTTTAATGGCTTGATGTATAGTCAAAACATTAAAAAATTGCAGTTGAAAAACAAAAATTGAATCTATTTTCTGAATAAAAAAGGAAAAAAAGAAGATTGATTTGAAATCAAAGCAATGTAAAGAAAATAATTTTGTATAGTTTTTCTTTGTGTGTTTTAAATGGAAAAAAAAAAAGAGTGAAATTATTTATTTTATTGTTTAAATAGCGAAAGGGGGAGGGGATTCTGTACTAACTGTTAAGTTACTGATTCATCTGAGCAATTAATTTAACACAGCAGATTGCTGACAGAACAAGTAATCT